>NW_010310188.1:2446-44561 GCF_000700745.2 Antrostomus carolinensis | reverse complement strand
GTGCCGCACAAAGGCGGTGAAAGGGGCGCGAATTCCTCCGAGGAGAAAAGAACAACGGGGGTGGGGAGCGGAGAGAAGTGGAGAGGAGCTCGGTAGAGCACGGAACGGCCTCAGGCTGCGAACCCCTTGGGGTGTGGGGGGATGAACGGGGATCGGAGGGTGCGCTTCATCCCCACAGTAACGTACCGCGAGTCGGGTTTTAGGGAAGGGCTTGAGCACCCTTGAGAGTCTGGGGCTCTGTTATGAGAGAAATCACCCTGAGAACCATCATGATGAGGCGCCTGAAGGACACCAAGGCCTCGACACCGGCCCTTTCCCTCATGGGAGAACGATGCACCTTGTTGCTCCCAGAAAATATCGATTCCCCGAGTCCCACTGTTGATACTTCCCTTAGGTACAAGTCCCCTCAGAGGGACTGAAATGCAGTGACAACAAAATCAAACAGATCTCATCGCTCCCAGAAAATATCGATTCCCCGAGTCCCACTGTCGATACCTTCCTTAGGTACGAGGCCCCTCAGAGACACTGAAATACAGAGTGACAACAAAATCAAGCAGATCTCGAGTTGAACCCGAACGTTCCATCAGAGGTTAGGAGGCACGACGGCACAAGGTGATCTCATTCTAATTTTATTCTTCATCAGAAACATACCAAACAAATTACAAAGCACCCAAAGGGGTAAACCGATGCCTGGGTGCTGTATTAGTGGCAAAAGTCACCCTTGGGTGGCAAAGCACCGCGAAATGGTGGATGGGCAGGCGCAGGGTGTGCGACTGGCACGCAAAGAAAAGCAGCACAACATCCCAGTAAAAGAAAAATATTTCAGGAAGTTACTAGAAAAGAAATTTTCCCTTCTGCTGTAAAAATGTTTCGCTGTGTTAGTCAGCGCTTACTTTAAAAAAAAAAATAAAATAAAATTGTTTTTTCTCCTGGAAAATTCATTTTGACTTAGCATAGATACTTGCCGTGTCGCTTATAACGCAGTAAATTTAGCTCTTAACATTGTCATCGTTGCTATAAATGAATGAAGAATAATTTAAATATTTGTATCCATTTTTAGATACGAGGCTGACCGCAAAGAACAGGCAAAAGAGAATCCAAACCTGAAAAACAGTACTCTTAAAAAGGAAATTGGAAACTCAATTTGAGTTAAATTGGGTATATATGAAGAAAATATCAAGAAAATTATCAAAGAAAATATAATTCTGTGTGATAATTCTTGTCCAGGTTTAAAGTGACATTTTAGAGACAGGATTACCAGTTACAGGCAAAAACCCCACCAAACAATGATAGTTTTTTTTAGAACTTGTCTTGGTCCAAACCAAAGCTAGCAAGTTAAGACTACAAAGAATCTGGAACTTTACTACTTCTACAATTAATTTAAAAACTATTGAGCAAAGAATAACCAATGTATTTTTTTTCCTTTTGGTGTATTATTAAAAAATTTTCCAGGGCTGACAAGTTTCTGTTCAAGAGCTTCCTTTTCCCTGATTTTTTTAAAAATAAGTAATATTCCTCCTCCTTCAATACTGCATTATGTTTAGTGAATTTTTGGAAAACAGAGGTGTGAAAGGCATTTGTAAATAGTTCATGTATTTGTCACGGGAGAATTTCAGAACTACCAGATTCAGCCTGACCTGAATAATATTAACTTAGCCAAAAACCAAAAACTTAAACCAAAAAACAGGAACAACTATTATAACAAATTATTAGCGTGAGATCTGATCTAAGGCAGATTTCATACTCGTAGAAAAACAAGATTTTCACAGGTCAACATTCTTTGAGAAATACAACTGAAAAATAAGTACATACCTGCCATTTTTTTTCAAATCCCAGATGAAGATTTGCATGTTAAAGCTATGAAATATCTCTTCCAGCACAAACTCCAAGGTATAGGCTTCTTATGCCTAAGGATTTACAAATTACTAGTCATGCTACCTATAAAATTATCCATGGAAGAGATAAAAAAAAGATGAGTATTTATTAGTGAGTGTTTACAACCTGATTTTCAGGTCAATTTATGAAATTTAAGTAGAGATAGTAAATACTGTCTCCTGAAAACTTATCCGAATCATATCATAGATTATTGGATGTAAATTTTTCTGGAACCATGAAAAAGATTGCTCGGCTAGGAATACTGAAACATGGAACTATCTCCTCAGAAATAATTGCCAGATTAAGTTATTACAGTAGAAATTGTGGAACTGCTAAAATGTTATACAGTTCAATGAAGATAATGAAGTAGTGAAAGCAGAGTAAGTAATTAATTAATTGTAAGTACTGTGAATTTTTCTAGTTTGAAGGTGGACACTCTTGTTTGCCTTTATGTTACTGATAATTAATGCTACATGTAGCAATTACCCTCACAAAAGCTGCCTGACTTTTTTTTTTAATAGGCTGCAGATGTGTTTGAATAAAAGTCCCTAAAAGTTAAAGTTAATTGATAGAAGAAATAGTTCAGAAGTGAATAGTCTGATATTAATGGCAAAAATAAAACAACTGCCGTTCTAAATAGTTCTAGAGAAATGTAAGCATTTTTATTGTGTAGAGATATACATAGTTAAAAGATTGTGTTTTGTAGCTAAAAGTATTAATCTTCCCTCCCCTCAATATTCACATTTCCTTTTCTATACAGGTAATTAATTACCTGTGACATTGCACAGGTAGATTGAGGAATTGTCTGCACTAAAAGGCAACTACAAAGTGCTGTGGAAAGAGAGCAGGAAAGACTAAGAAGAGCTGGGGAAGGACTTTTTACAAAGGCAGGTAGTGATAGAACAAGGGGTTATGGCTTGAAACTGGAAGAGGGGAGGTTTAGATTAGATATTAGGAAGAAATTCTTTGGTGTGAGGGTGGTGAGACAGTGTCCCAGGTTGCCCAGAGAAGCTGTGGCTGCTCCTCCCTGGAAGTGTTCTCGGCCAGGTTGGATGAGGCTTTGAGCAACCTGGTCTAGTGGAAGGTGTCCCTGCTGCTGGCAGGGGGGTTGGAACTGGATGAGCATTAAGGAAGGTTCCTTCCAACCCAAACCAGTCTATGATTCTATGGTTGAAGATAGTGCCACTATCCATGGAGATGGTCCATGAAAACGAACGAGGAGGCAGGCCACGTGTCACCTCGTTTGAGAACCAAAATCAGCCCAACAGGCAGCAGCAGCAATAACCAAGATGACCTGAAGAAATATTCCCTCTCGAACCTAAATGTCATCCCTATTTTGAGCTACGTTACACCTTCAAGCAGGTACCTGGAGAATTGAAATGTAATTTGAACTAAAAGAACAATCAAAATGAGACACCAATAAAGTAAAACGCCAGAGTCCTCTGGGGCCCCACAGAGCATCAGTGGGCACGTCAGCACAGTACAGAAATGGTGCAGGCCAAAAATCCTGCCTCCTTTGAACCTACATGTATATATCAATTAGATATATATTATCTAATGCATTAGATAGATAGGCAGTTCTCTCATTTGACAAGTTAATCTTCTGTCTTCAGGACTTCTCTCATTTTACCACACAGTTTCTGCCAGAAGTATCAAAACACCAGGCTGGTAGCACAGGTTACTGTCCTCTGTGCTGGTTTTGGCCAGTACTCCTTCAGGAGCTCCATTAAGGAAAAACTTCTTTCCTGTGAGGGTGCCGGAGCCCTGGGACAGGCTGCCCAGAGAGGGTGTGGAGTCTCCATCTCTGGAGATGTTCCAAACCCACTGGACACTTCCCTGTGCAACCTGCTGGAGGGAACCTGCTTTGGCAGGGGGATTGGACTGGATGATCTCCTGAGGTCCCTTCCAACCCCCGCCATTCTGTGGTTACTGCTCTCAGCTTTGTTCTTTCTCACTGTTAACTGCTTTGTAACAGTGAAAATAGACTATGTAAGCCTAAACGTTCCTTGACACAGGTTAGGGAACCCTCTGACAAGCATCTGTGCATCTGCAGGAGTGGGAAAGGTCTTCAGGAAGATGCTGAGCTGGTGCAACTGAGGATGAAATGCAAGTGGCAACAGTCTCCAGCCAGCTGTACGCAGGAGAGGACAGTGAGCCCATGCATGTAAGTATTTTCTTTAAAGAATTGTTGATTACAAGTACAAATGGTTGATTACAATTACAAAATCTTGTTGATTACAGACGTTGTATGTGTGTGTTTATATGAGAATACTGTTACTCTCTAGCTTTCAAAACAAAGCCCCAGAGGTTTATGCTTCGCACTCTAAACAGGCTTCAGTTTTCTAATGCAACTCCATTATTTTTCAAAATTGCTGGAAAAGCAAAAAGCACTTTTTAAAAAGAGCAGAAAAGTATCGTGATCTGCAAGCATAACATCGGTCGCATTGCTGCCTTGATGCTATTATACAGATAAGCCACTTTGCTGTAATTTAATTTAGTTCAATAAATTCCTTGTTAATTAAGAGTAATGTACCAATCCACAGCAGTTGCTTTTGTAGCTCTTCTAAGCTGAAGATTAATTTACACATGATTCTGCAGCTCTGAAGAAATACAAGCCGTATATATATTTTTTTTTTCTTTTTTATGGGACAAGAATGTTAAAAGACAATTGTGTCACAAACATTCTTCTTGAATTAAAGATGCACCCGGGTATAAATGTTCATGTTCAAAAGTACAAATGAGTTCAGATCTGTGCAGATAAAACAAAAGCCAAGGTTTAGAACATCTGCAGGATCTCAAAGGCCCATCTAATGTTCCCAGGTCTACAAGACACCAGGAATGTATCTGTGAGCTCTTTAGAGAAGTGATTTCTTATATGAAAGAGAAATCTAAACACTTTCCTAAAACCTGAACCAATTTGATGGGTGTGTTTCCTGCAGTGAGGGTGTGGAATCCATCAGTTGCTGCAAGTTCCAAGCCTCCATACAAATCCATGATTTCTAGCACAGCTTAATGAGAACAAAGTGCAAACACCACCCACCGTTCTCTTCATTCTCTGTTATGTCCACTGTTTCAAGCTCTAGCTGCTCCTTGTGTTTTTCATTAGGGAACTGGAATTCTGAAACCCAAAGATGTAGATTGTCATCACTATTAGTTAGTTCCATGATGATCATCTAGGTGCTCAATCAACGTTTATCTCACAAATGCAAATTGCCTCCAAAATGTACCAGAGGTGCCGAAAGAAGTTCCTTCCACCATTTTTATAACAAATTTAAATATGTTTGGCATTGTGAGTGTAACATTCTATAGAGCAATTAACAGTGGGGATCATTGAGAAACAAATGAAATTTCATATCAAATTACCAACCGAGAACAGCACAGTGAGCAACTGATGCCTTCAATATTCTGATGAAGCAAAAACTTGGTCAGCCCTCTCTGCAGCTACACCACAGTCTGAGGCTTCGCTTGTTCTGCAGGGTTACAATTCACTAATTAACCAGTAGAATAACTCATTGAATCATAAGATGGTTTGGGTTGGAAGGGACTTTTAAAGGTCACCTCGTCCCACCCCCCTGCAGCGAGCAGCGCGTCTAGACCGCAATTTTGTTGAGACAGGTATTGTGACATGCTAAGTCCTCCCAGCTAACTGCTAAGCTCGTGTTAATACCAGGGGATATTTTGCTTAACGTTTCATTCTCCAAGCACTTAGGAATTGCAGTAATATAGGATCAGACTTCAGGTCCATCAAATCACATCCCAGCAGTGCCTGTCTCGTCGAAGAGATGCCAGATGGGCAACAGATTGCTGCAGAGACCACAGCAGCCACATGCTTTGTTCAGAGTTGCATTGCCAATAAACAGGTATTTTCATTTTGCTCACACTCCTTTGCAGGAGCTTTGTATGTGCTGTACGTAGCTGACATTCACTGGAACCAGTCACTGTGTATGACCAAAAATGGGATGTTTCTTTACTCCTGAAATGTTCTTCCATACAGCCACAAAAAACACTTCAAGTGACTTTGCCCACAGCTAAACATTTTAAGTGGAACCTGATAGCTATTAAACTTGATGTAACACTGCTCCCAAGTGTGTTAGGCGTGATGGATTATCTCAGTAACAGGCTGGTTAGCAACTTCTCCTCAGTTTCCATTCTGTAACACAGAGGACTGCAAATAAACAGTAAAAAGATAAAAGAGGTAAGAGCTATAAAGTTAGTAAATATTCTGAGGAAATCGTTATGCTGAAACATCATGTAATGATCTATTTTGGGAATCGTGGTCCTTGCAATAAAATTTATAACCTTTGCTCCTTAATGCATATCATTAGCAAACCCATGTGAAGGTTATATTTAAAGACAGCAAAAAAAAAAAAAAGAGTAAATCTCAAACCACTACAAAACAAATCCAGCTTCTTGAATAACAGCTGAGAACAAAAGCAATTAAGAACAAATAAGTACAGTCCTCTTCAATAAACGGCCCTAAAGGCCAGTGTATTCACAGGGGAACCTCAGCAATACCTTCTCCTAAAACAATGCCCTCCCTGCTTTAAATCACTTTATTTTTCCTCCTTCAGAGTCAACTTCAAATTTAGTAATAACTTCTTGGCAGAAAGCACATTTTGGCAATTTTAGTATTTAAAAAAAAATTTTAAAAAAGTTCCTTGGGTTTCTAGCAAAAGCAGGTACAACCCCACATTCTTCCACAGAGTATTTTTATTGGCTACCCTGTTAAAGTGCTGCAAATTGTAGTTTTAAATCATTCTGTCTCAGATTCTCTATAAGGGTTGGTTTTCTATGAACTGGAAAGTGATATTGATAGTTCACAGACAATTGTGAAATCATTTCACATAAAAAAAAATTAAAATGAAATCATAATACTGAATTAAAGCCTTCACTAGGGTAAATCAGTCCATCTTCATTACTATCTCATTTACAGCCCCTACAGATCTGGCTAATTATAAACTTGCAGAAAATCTTTGACGTGATTCACTGAATAGTTAGTACATAGTGGGAGCGAACCGGCATCGCACCAGCGATTTGTTTTGATATGATAAAGCAGTCAGTGATTTATCCCTGCCAGGAGAGCTTGGAATTTCAAACACCCCCACAATATTTTGTCCTTTAAAAATGCTTTAACTTTTGAAATATGGAAAACTGGCATCAAGGATATAATGCAAGTTAAACTTTTCCCAATATATTCTCAAGAAAATTTATGACTTCAAAATGTTCTGCCATTCAGTTATAAAAAGGTTTCCATAGAAACTGTCAGGCAACATGACTTTTTGCTATAAACACACTTACTGAAGTGTTTTACTAACGTCTACATGTTCATTCTGTTTTCATGGGGAGCAAAAAAAAATAATAAGAAAAATCCCATCCCCTTCCTGTTATCCAGATTCTCTGGCTGAGGCTACAGCACTAACACATTCCGACTTGTTTATAGAGATTTCCTCGGTTAAGCTGCAATGAAAATAAACACACTTAAAGAGATTATTATTATTATTATTATTTTACGGGAATTAGATCAGGTAGTTTAATTATTCAACCTTTAATCTCTCCCAATTGCATGTGATCTGCATACATTATGCCAAGAGAATTGGTATTGGGAGCACATTAATTGTTGAAGCGTCAGGAAGTTGGAAAACTGAGAATAAGTATCCTAAAACTATTTGACCAAGTTCCCAGTTTCCTGCAGTCCTCGGTGCCAGCCTATCTCCGAGCATCTGTCTGATTTCATTACCTTTAGGTGCAGTGGAAGAGTTTTAAAATTAGAAAAACTCCATCAGTGTTGACTAAACTGGAAATATTTGGCAATCTAACCCAAGGCTGGCCCATTGTTCAACCGGTGTGATAGTGCCAAGGTTTAAAGAGGAGACTGCTGGTTTTAGAAGAACCTCGGCGTGGCACAGCACCACCTCTTGCTGTGCGTTTTTCCTGCAGACAGGCTGTGTGTAAAAAGCGCTGACTCGGCAGTTTCTGAGGCTGAGGTCGTTCCCTTTATCCGAGGAGGTGTTGTACTCGTGCCCTCACCGTTCACTGCCAGGTGGAGGGTGGGGTGGAAAGGTTCCTGCACTATGCTTTTTTTGCCAACACTTTCCCTTCCTTGCTATCACTATTTTTGTTCCATTAGCGGCAATAACAGGGCAGAGCACTTGCTCAGGCAGTGCTCCAAGAAACTGGTGTTTTTGTCAGTGTCAGCTATAAAAATGTAGAATAAAACAGAACAAAACATAATTGTTACTGCTGGCTCCCAGCTTCTGAAAGCAGTACCATCGACTGCTTCCACTAATGAAACCAGCCCAGGGATAACAACAGTAAATGGTTTCCACAGAATTTAGACGAGGTCACTATGATTCATCTGAGCTGAAGGTGAAACTTCCAGATCACAGAATCACAGAATGTTGGGGATTGGAAGGGACCTCGAAAGATCATCCAGTCCAATCCCCCTGCCAGAGCAGGAACCTAAATGAGATCACACAGGAAGGTGTCCAGGTGGGTTTTGAATGTCTCCAGAGAAGGAGACTCCACACCCTCCCTGGGCAGCCTGTCCCAGGGCTCTGTCACCCTCACTGGAAAGAAGTTTCTTCTCAAGTTTAAGCAGAACCTTGTTCCACCTCTGCCATCAAATTTGTGCTTCTCCTGCTCAGGCCATCGCCGTGGTTAAGTGGATATGACTGCCACTTTCTGATGGGTATAGAATGGTGTTACATTGGTTAAGTGGAGTAGATCTGATTATTTGAAGGAAACTCTTTTGTACTTCAGATATTTATTTTCCTTTAATGTATTATTAGAGCAACTATTTACTGAAAATCTCACTGGAAGTTTGAAGAAGCAGACGTGATGTCAGCCTTTGCCTGGAACAGTGCAGGCAACCAGTAAGTGCACGTTCTAGTGCAGGCTGCCACGCTTCGGAAACCCCTGTTCACACACAGTGTTAGATAAACTCTGAATTTCTGCCAGTTCAGGCTCCTTTGGGTTCTGAGGCAGAAGATCTGCCTGAAAAAGCACAATCCCAAGCAGGCGATATAAAGGGTGCAGAGGCAGGAGGAGCATCAAGCTTTCCTAGGGAGAGAAACCAGGCGGCGTTTCTGCGCATGCACTGGCAAACACACCAGTTATGTTTGGCACTTCACTAACAAGGCAGGGGCTGGAGGACTTCACTCTTGGACTTGAGTGTCGAAATTCCACTGTAGCCTTGGCTTTCAGAAATGCAAGCCCTTCTGGGCCAAGGTCCTTCCGTGACTCAGTTCAGAACACATAAAGTAGAGAAAATAATTACCTCTCATCATGCAGAAGTGCTGCAAATAAGTAATATGAAATACTCCATGGCACTTCGAGTACTTTTTCATAGTTAGGTTCCATGGCAAAGGGGGGACTGTGGAACAAAACAGCCCAACAGTTACCAAATGAACTGCCTTAGGAATTAATATTCCAAACATCACTGAAAGCCTAGTGCAGGCTCTTTTGAAAATCCCAGCCATAGCTGGGATTGTCTTTTAAAAGCAAATGAAACGGGTAGCTGAGAGCTATGAACGCTGCAAATTAATCTCTGCACTTGCATACAGCCTTTTGGATTACCTGCACTCTCCTAACTTGATCCAGGACTTCTGCATCCTATTTTTTTCCCCCCTTTTCTGTATTTGCTGCCAACCTCCTACCATAATTTGTACTCTGACAAATCTACTTTCTATCCTCACCACCATTTCTGGGTCACTTTACAGAATGAAGCCTTTGAAAGCCAGAGACCTCATTTTGACCAGTTATAGTCACAACTACTGCTGCACACGTGAACATCTCCTGAATTCTCATCTGTCTTCTCTCTCATTGCCAAGGGCAAGGGTAAAGATAATATTTCATGGCTTAAGTGGCCTTATAAAATGTTCACGGGCAAATTGTAACATATTCTTCTTTCCAAATCATATTTTTTTTATCAAGCCAATAATGTAAACACATAAAAAAAAAATTTCAGTTCATTTTCAAGCAATATATTCTGAACATGTAAACAGCTTCTATCTCTGGGCAGGCCAGCTGGGTTACTTGGATGGAGGACCTCCTTGTTACATACAGGAAAAATCAATATACTTCACAGTTCTCAAATGCTGAAAACATTAAGTCAATATAACATTAGTGAACACAAACCAAAGGCAACACTCATTTTCATTTCAAAAGAACCTGTTCTGGAAGGATGAAAGAAAACCTACAGAAAATGAATACAACTAAGTTTTAAAATTAAACTAGTGGAAAATTAATGGCCATAAAGTCTACTAGTTATAGGTAAGGAGGATACAGGGTGTGAGTCCAAGTCCAGCAGGTAACTGCTCATTTTATCATGTTGCTCCTCAATCCATGCAGTAAAATAATGAGGAGGGAAAGCCACAGCAGCAACACCTGCAGCAACCATGGAAGAGCTGTCATGCAGCTTCTCAGAAACCTCGATTACATCCACGTTCTCTCCTGTACTTACCAGGTTTTGTTTTAAATGAACAAGAGTATCTTTACCAACATTAATTTATTCCTGCTGGGACAAGGTTAGCTGTCAGTATTTGAAGCTGTGATTTGGCACACCTCTAGATCGGTGCTTTTCCCTTAATTACTCCTTAACAGGAACAGCTTTGGCTCTTCTCATTACTTCAAGCATAAGCAAGGTTGTCCAGACCCCACAAATCAAGAACAGTTTGTACGTCCTAACACAAAAGTGATGAGGCAGCAGTGAGGTGCAGCTCTAGAGAAGCTTTTAAAGGTAAAAGCAAAGGGGTTGGGTTGCTGTGACTTTTTGATAGCTGTTCAAAGAGAGGTGTTCTGCGATGCTTAGATATATTTCTGGCAGGGCTGCAACAGAGAACACTGCAAGCAGTTTCTGCCTGGCATGTAATTTTAAGAACAACAAGAAAAAATCTCTCCACTGAAACAGTAACTGTAGTCAAAAAAGAAATTACTATGATTGCATTTTACAACGTATGTGCTTATTTCTATTACTTTCTGGTACGTTTTGAATGGAAATTATTTCTCCCACTATGAAAAAAAGCAGTACAGAGTATGCCAGTGTGGGTTAATAAATGTAGGCACACAAGCTGTGTTTAACACTGCAGTTAATTAGAGTTGGACTTAGTGATGTGCTTCTCACTACAAATGTGCTCCATAGCTTCATCTAGTTTAAATTCTCATCAGTACCAGAGCAGGCAGGCTAGTGCAGATCAAGCCAAAGGTGTGCTTTTCTTTATTTCTGTTTGTATTATTTTATACGCAAGGGAACTATTCTAATGTTGCCTGACATAAAAAACTATGACTGGGGAGCTAATACTCAAGTTCTGCTGCACACTGAGGTTCCTTCATATGTATGTAGATGGGCAAAAACACAATTTAAATTCCACTTTACGAGTCAGTGACTTCCAGAGACACTTTTGTCACGTGGTAACGGCTTTTGGGTGAATTCCAGTGTCTGTGCGACATGCAGAGATTTCAATAAATAAAGTCTTAGCTAGAACTTCACCTCTGATTTACCTCTGAATTTTAGTGAGAACACCTCCATGAGTTTTATAGAACTCAGAAACCAAAAAAGCATCTTGTTTGATGTTTCACCCAAACTGTTATTAAAATTTGCGTAGACTTTAACAGTTTCCACACTGAAAGCTATTTTTCCTTCATGCTTAATAATTCTGCTTCTTGGCTGGGTACGTTGTTTTTTTGTCTAGCAGTAACAGTAATATCATAGAATGGTTTGGATTGGAAGGGACCTTAAAGATCATCCAGTTCCAACCCCCCTGCCATCAGCAGGGACACCTTCCACTAGACCAGGTTGCTCAAAGCCTCATCCAGCCTGGCCTTCAACACTTCCAGGGAGGGGGCATCTACAACTTCCTTGGGCAACCTGTTCCAGTGTCTGACCACCCTCACAGTGAAGAACTTCTTCCTAATATCTCATCTAAACCTCCCCTCTTTCAGCTTAAACCCATTTCCAAGTATTTTCTTCAAAAGGCAAACCCGACAAAACAGCCAGTTTGTTCATTACCCAACCACCGGCATTATTTTAGATTCAATATTAGAAATTCTAGCAAATTTGAGTCTACAGATTGACACACAAACTGTTACAGGGCATCAGATCAGCCCCTTTGAGAGCATAAAGCAATGCTTGATGGATTTCTACAGCTGTCTGGTCAGTAAAAAACCACAACCCAATCCTACACAAAACACAGTGGAACAGCAAATCCAGCACAACCAAGTTTTTAGTAGCGCATAAGAAAAAAAACCCCAAATGATTGGCTTTGGTGAGTCTGTGCAGTGGCTGAACACTTCCAGAAATGTTTGTTTCCAAAAAAAAAAACCCCTCCAAAAACCCAACCAACCCCAAACTTTAAAACACACCTCCACACTGTCATATATCTGTAAAGTTTAGATCTTCCAAGATATAAACTTCTTCTGTATCTTCAAATGTTTCATTCCTGTTACAGCACTCATTCAGCCAGAAAATTAAAGGAAATAAAGACAGAATAATTTCAGTCTAGCCAGTTATCCACAGAACTATACTTTATATACAGTTTATTCCACTAGAGATTTTAAATTTTATACATAGTATAAAGGGGTATCCTGATATCACACATATAGTTATTTTACTGTACTGTTTAAGAACCAAATTTTTTTTTTACAGAATACAGCATTAAGTACCATATTAATTAAAACAAGTGTTTTTTAAAAAAACCCTACATATAAATGGATGTTTATCATATGCACAGTGCCAGATATCACACACAGTTATTTTACTGTACTGTTTAAGAACCAATTTTTTTTACATAATACAGCATTAAGTACCATATTAATGAAAACAAGTGTTTTTTTAAAAAAACCCTACATATAAATGGATGTTTATCATATGCACAGTGCAAGAACGTTTTCATATCATCGTAATCACAAAATATGAATCTAAAACACAACACTGTGATTTCAAACTAATTCATAATTATGATGCCCTGTGTTGTAGACAGATTGATTAATCTTTCTTTGAATTACCAAGCAATGTTAAATTCCAGACAAACAGCAGCAGCTTAAAATGATGATTTCAGGAAGATACCTTCCACGGTAACCCAAGTTTTACAAAACACTGGTTTATCCCTACTTCTGACCTTGGTAGTGTCCTAAGGAAACAGAAGAATGGCACAGATTTAATTTGGAATTATCTGGTAACTAATGCTAAATAAATTCTTTATTACTTCCACACAGGAAACCTTTCAGGATGATCGAAGTGGTAAAGATGGAGAGGTTTATAAGCAGAATTCTCAGAATTTTAGTAAGGGAGTACAGGATTTCTCCTCTGCAAATAGGAAGAAAATACTGTAATATAAATCAGGTTGTAATATTTACAGAAAAACAATTGTGGAAGAGAAAGCATTCATAATGTAAACACGTCAGAAACGACTTCTTCATTTTCCCTTTTGCAGAGTGGGGCAGTGGATGAAGATCAGCTAATAAGAAACAGATGTCTTCCTCAGAAGAACCACTTCACCATCACAGAATATATGTGGTAGTTGTTGAGAGAATTGCTAACATGTTTTCTCCCCTCCCTCCCCTCCCAAAGTTTCGAGTTCAATAAATAGTAGAAAAATAATCCTTTAGTTAAAAATCTGGAGATGCATTGTCCCGGGTTCCATACAGCAATCCTCGGAGCAGTGAACTTTCTACGCGCCAAACAAACCGCAGAGAAACCAGCAGCCTTCCCCCCCCTCCCCAGCCCCGCCTCTATCTGGCACTTTTTTAGTCTTCAGCTGCACAGATTTCTGCTCTTCCAGTTAAGGAAACCAAATCATCTCTGGCTCTTTTAAACTCGCTCTCTCCTCTTGGCTCAGCATAACAGGGCTTCCAAAGCTTCAGCTGCTGTATAAACTCACGTCCCTGTTTTTGGAGATCTAACGTGCCTCCTGCTTCACTTTATTCAATGTTATGGCAGGTCCATTCATCAAGCACGTTTCCCTTCCATTTCAGAGCCAACCTTACATTTATAAAAATGTAAAGCTTTTACGCCTAACAGTTTACTCAGGAAGTTAGTGACATCGTTCCTGGTGAAAAGCACCGAAACGAAGCTGCCCGTGGCTGCACGGATGGTTGTTCACAAGTTCTGTTTCTTTTGTCGTTGTTCATTAGCACTCTGCATCCACAGTGTGTACCGTGACTGCAGCCTGTAAATGGTGGCTGTGGTGAAGAGTTGGGTGGTGCAACCGGTAGTGGTGAAACTTGTGACTCAACAGGGCGGCTGTTTGAGGTGGCGTGTCCAGGTCTAAGTCTTCGTCGTGGTTTCCAACATCAACACCAGCCGACAATGGGTCGTTGTTGCATGGAGGGTTTTCACTGTCTTCCTGAGGACTCATCGTGCTGTAGCCTAGAAAAGAAACCAGCAGGACAAAGAATTAAAAGCAAGACTCAAAGGTCCGTATTCCACACTGCTGACTGCTGCATCCTTCATGGAATCAGACACAGTCAGTCCTTGATAGAGAACAAAACAATTAATTTTCTTTTATTAATAGAAAAAGGAAAAACACAAACAAAACCATTCTCTCCTCTAAGTTCATAAGGGATCCTTTTACCTGTCACCATCTTTGTTGATCAACTTTGAGGACCTATGGTCTCTACCACCCCAAACAGGAGAGTGTCAAACAGAACCAAACAGAGAGTTTGGTTCCAGTGTCTGACCACCCCCACCCACTGTGAGGGTGGTGAGACAGTGTCCCAGGTTGCCCAAGGAAGTTGTGGCTGTTCCTCCCTGGAAGTGTTGAAGGCCAGGCTGGATGAGGCTTTGAGCAACGTGGTCTAGTGGAAGGTGTCCCTGCTGCTGGCAGGGGGGTTGGGACTGGATGAGCTTTAAGGTCCCTTCCAACCCAAACCATTCTATGATTCTATGAAAAACAAGCAGTTCAGCAGTTTGTTACAGTAGAACTGCTGCCGCTGATTTCAAAACCAAAACATAACAGAATTCTTTTGGAGCTGGTATCTTTTAAGATATTACCTGGATTTTTGCAAACAGACAAGAAACAGGTGGGATCCACTATCACCTCCTCTACTCCTATCAAACTACATCCTTCGTAGGAACAGGTTGCCCAAGGAAGCTGTGGCTGCTCCTCCCTGGAAGTGTTGAAGGCCAGGTTGGATGAGGCTTTGAGCAACCTGGTCTAGTGGAAGGTGTCCCTGCTGCTGGCAGGGGGGTTGGGACTGGATGAGCTTTAAGGTCCCTTCCAACCCAAACCAGTCTGGGATTCTGTGATTCTATGATTGCCAGCTACTGTATCTGGAAGCAGCAAAACTTCTTCACATCATCTTGTTGGATACCCACAGCATTGTATTTTGAAAAGGAAGAGAGCACTTTTCACTGTCTGCAAAAACCAAGCACGTGGTTTTCACGCTGGTGAGCTTTCCACAGAGTTAAAGAAATCTAGGGAATCCACATGGAAGTGTTTCACACTGCAGGTCCATTAAGGCAAACAGCACTGACACACACGCGGTGCAATTAACTCCAGGCTCTCCTTCGGCTAAAATATCCGCTGCTGGAGTCTGAGAGGTTCGAAAACCCAGCTCAGCCACCTCTGAGTCCTGAGACATTGCATTCGCTGGGATATCCTACGGAAATGATGTCACTGGAAAGCCAGCTGACAGCTCCCCCTTGCAAGACAGGATCCTGCTTTCTCAGTGAGGAAGCTGCTTCCCAACAAGACCCTCAGAGATTTTTTTTGTCCCTTTCTTTTGAAGCAGGTGCTCGTAGTAACTATGAGATTTGGATTTCACATTGAAACCAACTGTTACCCCTCAAAACCAGTTTGCATTACAAACAAAACCACCTCAGTATTTCTAAATGCAAAACCACAAAACTTAAAAAGGAAAAAAGATTTAATTAGAAAAGCAATCCTTCTCAGAAAACTCTGAAAAACACTGAAAACCACAACTGCTTCTGAGCATCTCGGTCAGGTTTTCAGCTTCAGACACCTCAAAGAAGTGTGTTAAAAATACCTGGCTAAGTACCCAAAGCTGGTTCTCATTTCCCATGCTCTGAGTCATGGTTCCTAGCTGGCAGAGAGGAATTGGGGAAGAAGACTGGGCAGCCCTTTGAAGATGGAATTACAGAAACTAAAAATAGAAGCAGATGTTTCAGAAATGGGTAGACAGTTACTCTGCTACCCCGACGTGTTGACTAGGAAGATGGGAAGGATTTGCTACGACTACAAGAAATGGAGCAAAAGGAGCATTAGCCTGGCAAATCTGCCTCAGCACAGGTGATCTGGCCCCAAATCCAGGGTAATTCCTCCTAGAGCAAGACTGTCTCTCTGACATCTGTTCATCTACCTTCCAAAGCTTTGGCCTTCAGATTTCCTGTCCCTCAGCAATACCATTAGTGCAACCATCATCTTAATAATGGAACAGGTCTGCTGTAACACACCCAGCGCTACGACACGTGACATCTGCGGCAGACGGCCTTGTCTCACCCTCCTCTTAATTTAGATTAAGCCTCCTCATGAGTCAACAGCACGACAGCCTTCTACCAGCTTTCAAGGTTTAAGGAGACTTAGTCTGAGGGCAGGAGAGACATTATCAAAATTCCCTGAACCTGAATGGTTGAAGGGGAAACACGCGTGGCTGAAAACCCTTCATCGCGACACACATGCGCACTTAATGTTGATCGTTATTTGCTCAAAGGTGACGTCAGATGTCCTCCGTGATGATGGTGTGGACTGAACGTGCCACAGGAAGGCTCATGGGGCGCTGACACGTTGGTCTCTGGATCCATGCTTACTCTACCCCAGCAAGGGTCCAGCACACATTGCTAGAGTTTTGTGCAAGTCATGGCAAAGAGCAGAGCAGTAGAGATGCTGATCCCTCATTTCAAGGGACTTCCTTTCTCTCATTAAGTAGGAGAGGTTCATTACCTCAACTGAACATCTAGGCTGTTGGGGCTGGTGGTGGAAAAGGAGTGTGGTCAATGTGGTACCGTTCCTGTCAGGCTGAACTCTGGTCACCCAGTGAAGCTGGCAGAACCCAAAACCAGACGGGGAGCGCACAGCATTCAGCTGCTGCTGTACTACTGCTCTGACAAAACCAGCTCCCTGGCTGGACACGATCATCTGCTGAAGGGTGTCAAAACTGTTTGGACTGTGAAGCAATAAGGAGCAAAGGTTTTTGTTTTGCTTTGGTTTTGGCAGCCTTATCTGCAACGTGCCAGACACCTGAAGGAAACCAACTAACCACAATCATTAACCTGGGGCCAGGGCAGTGATTCAAGGTCTTACCATGGTCGCTCTCCGTTCCCGATCGCCCCCAGTAGCGGCGTCTGCGTTCGGGGCTGTGGGCGTGCCGCTCTATCACCGCTGCTATAAATCGAGTGTTACTAACTGGGAGAGAAAAAGAAACAGAACTGGTTTTCGAGAAAGTGCTTTGACTGAATTGAATCAGTGGTACAAATCAGGCACAGGGGAAGAGGCTTTCTGCAAACGAATTCTTCTCAAACACTGCTTCTTTCAAGATGACTGTCAAGTGACAGAGGAGAAGGAGTGAAAAACTGGTGTTTAAACGTGGAACAGACCATGATCCATTCAAACTCATTCACTTCATCTACTTGGATTAATAGAAGTTACAGAATTATTGTGTTGACGCTGAAGAACCCGTGGCCACACTGAAAGCCAACTCAAACTGACACTAAAAAGAACTTGGAGAAGCAATGGACGCAAGCCCTGAAACTCAGATACGGTTATTTTTCAATCTCTGAGCGCTGACACAGTTTCAAATCCTGGGTTATTGTTTCAGTTCTGTTTTGGTGAGAGCCCAGAGACAGGGATCTGGTCTGACTCTGGAGCTCTCCCAGCGCTCAGGGGCACTGGCTCATCTTACAGCACAGCAGTATCAGCTGCAAAGTGCATTTTTACTGAACAGTAGAGAAGTCCAAGCATCCCAAATCAATGCAAATAAGATTTACTGCCACATTTGTTGAAGGTACAGGCCAGACTGGGCCTCTCCTCTCCAAAGCTGAGCAAAGGTAGGGGTTTGCCATACCCTGTACTGTCACAATTGCAATTTTTAAGCTGATCAGAGCTATTTCTGGAAGTGGTTGTGATGGGGGGTGGGGGGCGTAAGGGGTAAACCTCCTCCACACATAACCAAGATTCATATTTTAAAAGTTAAAAAAAAAAAGTCTCATTTTTCAGCAAGAAACTAACGGAGCTGGGGAAGGGTCTGGAGCACAAGTGTGCTGAGTTCCCTTGTGGCTGAGGGAACTGGGGGTGTTGAGCCTGGAGAAAAGGAGGCTGAGGGGAGACCTTGTGGCTCTGTGCAAGTCCCTTGGAGGAGGGTGGAGAGAGGTGGGGGTGGGTCTGTTCAAGCAAGGACCAAGGGACAGGACAAGAGGAAATGGGCTCCAGTTGCCCCAGGGGAGTTTTAGATTGGATCTGAGGAAAAACTTCTTCACCCCAAGGGCAGTCAGGCATTGGAACAGGCTGCCCAGGGAGGTGGTGGAGTCACCTTCCCTGGTGGGATTGAACAGACGAGGTGCTCAGGGACACGGGTTAGAGGTGGGATTGGCAGTGTTGGGTTTATGGTTGGACTCGATGATCTTAAAGGTCTTTTCCAACCACTACGATTCTGTGATTCTATAAAGGTGCACTGAAGTTATGGTCTAAGTTAAAACACTGTTCTGTCATTTTCCGCTGCTGATCAGCACAGGGCTTCCTCACCTATTTTTAATTCTAGCACATTAAGAAAACAAATAGCTCATTTACTCTTAATCTAAGATTTTTTTACAGCAAAATGGTTTGGTACTTACTGATTCCTCTGTCTTCATGGCTGTCATCATCTCTCTCGTCCCTATCATTTTCCAGGTTCGACATACGCACTGACATTTCTACACACCATTACAAACAGAAAAATGCAACTGTTAAGAGAAAAATTTTGGATCATCTTACTAAGGGCTGTCACCCTGGTAATACGGTGGAAGCACTTTGTGTTACCGTGTGAAGAGATGCAGCCTGAGCCTGGTGTGCTCTTTTTCCAAGATAGATGGGGCTCGAGATACTAGGAAATGATACAGCTCACATCCCTGACAGGAACAGGCTTTGGAGTTTGAATAAAGTGAACTGATGCAAAATAGAGCCAGGGTACAATCAAATACAGAGGTAATGGACCCTGATCCTGAGCTCTTCTCTCTGGCCACCAACGAATGCCAGGAGCAGAGGGAATGGCAGGAAGATGTGGCAGGGGAGGGTGAGGTTGGCCATGAGGAAAAGGTTCTTCAGGAACCCAGAGGGTGGTGGAGCACTGGAACAGGCTCCCCAGGGAGGTGCTCATGGCACCAAGCCTGACAAGATTCCAGCAGCATTTGGCCAACATGTGCCCTCAGGGACATGGTGTGAATGTTGGGATTGTCCTGTGCAGGGACAGGAGTTGGACTCCCTGACCCTTGTGGGTCCCTTCCAACTCACAGCATTCCATGATTCTATGATCACACTTCTCACCTCTGCATCTTTCTACCAGTACCCTTTCTCCCAAACACAGGTTTGTCTCTCAGACTCGAGTGGTTTTATCTATGTACAGACATCCCATGAACATCACATGGACCAGAAGTGGGAAACACAAAAAAGACATGTCTCAAACAGCCCAACCAGAACACTCCCAAAAGCACCGCTCATGTCACAGCAATCAGTGTGCTATGAGGAGGCCTGGAAAGCTGTGCAAGTGGGTTTACTGTCTTAGCTCTAGAAAAAGCTTAATTACAGCTTCCTGACAAGAACTTCATGTGCAGGATTTTGGGTTGACTCCTCGGGAGGCAGCAGGTCTGGCTGCACCCAGGAGAGGGCAGCAATACACAAGGACCCTGGATGAGACCTGACTTATATAAGGGTTGGCAACAGGGAAATAAAAGGGGGTGAAGCATCGAAACAAAACCAAGGAAATCGGTTTGGGCTTTTTTTGTTGTTGTTGTTTGGTTTTGGCTTTTCTTTTGTTGTTGTTTTTTGTTTGTTTGTTTTTTAAATTCCCACCCTACTATTTCTCTCTCCAGAGTTATCAGCTCACCCTGGGCAGCCAAAGGTGACATGTGCTGGTGACTCCTCCGATGTATCTGGTGACGATACGCGTATACCGCTAGGACAAGCACCATAATGCAGCCCATGATGCCTCCAGCCACAGGGCCCACCGGTGCACTTTTGATCATGTTCAGAGTGATCACCTCATCTCCTAAATCAAAAGGGATAAGACAGAAGAAAAAAAAAACCAACCCCAACATCAGTGCTCTGCAGAAAGGTTTAAATCAAGATCTCTGAAGATCAGAGAAGATCTGGAAGGCTTTCTAGGTGCTGCACACACAGGACAGCACACTTTCAATAGAAGAAATTCAGAGAAGGTGCATTGTAGGGACAGGGATGTACATTCCTGAACACAAACAGTCACATGCAGCATCTGTTCAGAAAGCAGAGTTACCTATTGCTCCCAAGTCATCCACGTACGGGCTCTTGGCTCCCACGATGCCGCCGAAGCATTCCTTCTGAGGGGCACAATAGGACTTATCCAGATGGGTCTTCCCATCACTGTCTACCATACACCACTCGCAGTCCAACACACCAAAGCAATCCCTGAAAATTAAAATCGAGATTAGCTTTCCGGTTCCACACTTCTCTTGCGGCACAGCTCAGTCTATTTTAGAATCGCGAGACAGAGGGAGGCCAAAATCATCTGTAAACCCTCACACAGGTCATGTTTGGCCACAAAAAACTTGTGTTTGCTTTGGTTTTTTTCCTTCACCACTCAGCCTGAGCAAAGCGAGAACTTCCTACTTGTAACTCCTCCAATAAGACATTTCTCAGCGTGGTGAAGTCTGACTGTGGTTCCACCCTTTTTTTGCAATCCTTTGGAAGATGGAAGAAAGGGATTTAGAAAGTCTGGTCAGAGGACAATCTGCTGTAGCAATCTCAGGTCCCTGGAGACCGCTCATAACTAGGGAAAAATAAATAAGCACTCGAGCTTCTCTACGTAATGTCAGGAGTAGAAGAGAAAAGCAGGAAGCCAGAAGCTGACAGGCAGCCACCATCTCTAACGTGCTCCAAGGTCACCACCGTGAAAGAACCGTCTACTTTCTGCGAACACTTTAGCCCACACATTCCTCCAGAAGACAGACCAGCAGAGCAGCACTATCCATTTTGCTAAAAGGAAGAATCTGTTGTCCCTTCAACAGCAGATCTTCCACTTGCACAGCCCTCAGTTCTCAGAGTCACCGAGTGTGATGGGAAACCATTTGTTTGCTCTTAATGGTGTTCTGGGACTCAAACAGGGATACTGATCCTGCAGGGATTCTGTTTCTGGGCTCCAGCATAACGTCTCCATTGGTGTGTGCTGTACTACCTCATTCTGGCATCATATTGTTGGGTTTTTTTCTTTTTAAACCATGTAAGGAAGAGCTATTTTCACTTATTTCAAGAACACGGTATGTTTAGAGGGACGGGGAACGCCACTTTACCCGCTCTCTGTTCTCTGGTTGCACTGAGTGTTAATGCACTGCGGGAGAGCGTCCTGGAGGCTCGGATCGATGGCGGTGAAAGTCATCGGCTCCTGATGAACTTCACAACTGGGATTCCTACATTGGGGCAAAAAGTAAAGACTTACAATAAGAATTAGTCAAAGCATAATCCATGAAAAAGATCATTTTTACCTATTACATATCATCTGAGGAGGCTGAGGGGAGACCTCATTAATGTTTATAAATATGTTCAGGGCGAATGTCAGGAGGATGGAGCCAGGCTCTTCTCAGTGATGCCCAATGGTAGGACAAGGGGCAATGGGTGTGAGCTGGAACACAGGAGGTTCTGCTTCAACTTGAGAAGAAACTTCTTTACAGTGAATGTGCCAGAGCCCTGGGACAGGCTGCCCAGGGAGGGTGTGGAGTCTCCTTCTCTGGAGACATTCAAGACCCGCCTGGACACCTTCCTGTGTGATCTGTGCCACCTGTAAGTTAGCATGATCAAACAATTCATGTTATTAACTAACTTGTCACAAGCTGTCCCATCAGAGGAGGTTGGTTCTCACCTGCTTTCGGCGTTGGTGAGGTTGCCAGTACATTCATTTACCTCCAGCGGGCACTCGCAAGGGCACTCACACTCATTCTGTTCCATTCTTCAGGGCAGAAAAGACACACACACAAAAAAAAATGCATCAGACACGACACCCCGATGTGAAGCCCACAGTGCCGCTGCGTAACGGCGATTCACCGCGGAGAAAGCTGTTCAATAACCATTCTCCTTCCCCCAGGAGGGCAGGGATCACCTCAGTTCTGTGCTGGGACAGTGTTAATGGAACCTCTCTGATCTGTTACCCATCCCTTGAAATTTAAAAAGCAGACAACCCCTGGACAAGTCTCAGACTGAGATGGAAGGATCCTTCTTGGCAGGGCAACTTGTAATTGATGCTGGTGGAGGCAAAACCTCCTGCAAGCACCAGGACCCCCTCGATGAAAACCTACACCAACCCACGTAAAATTGTGGGTATTAATAGGCCAGAACAAAGGGCCTGATCCACAGATAACTGCCCTGAGAAATGGGATCAGTCAGTCTTCAACATCATCCACCCACAGGTCAAGAACAAACTGTCCTGTGTTCTAATACACTGACAAGGCCAGGTTGGATGAGGCTTTGAGCAACCTGGTCTAGTGGAAGGTGTCCCTGCTGCTGGCAGGGGGGTTGGGGCTGGATGAGCTTTAAGGTCCCTTCCAACCCAAACCATTCCATGATGATGATGATGATGACAATATGGCAAAGGATCAGAGGTCTCTGCTGAGTCACCATGCCTCTCACAAATAGCACAGATGAAGTAACTATTTTGTTTTCACTTCAGTTTGTACTGCATGTTTTCATTTAGCTTATGAAATAAATGTGTTTTTCTAAACCTTGAATGAAGAAAGAGGAAAGAAGGAAATGCCTGGACCAGCCCGTTGACGTCCCATCTCCTGCCCACTCACCTGTGGCAGTTGAGGCAGAGCCTGTCTACCATACTGCAGGCACAGAAAGCAAGTGAATCACAGGTCTCGTTGACGATTCCCACAAAGGTGTTGGTGCCCGGGATTCTTGTCAGCCTGTACTTGGAACAGTGACTGCCGTGCACAAGGTTTGTCAGATCACCCTGGGAAAAAAAACCAACAAGTCACGTTTATGGTGCAGCAAGAAACCTGTATTTGGAGAGCTGAAGACTTTCCTCCTTCCAAGGAAACCTACAGAGCTGAGGGAACACAAAGGCATGGGAGTGCCACCTTCACAAATAAGAGGTTTACAAAACTGTTCATCAACCTGTTGAGTTTTGTTTCCAAGCTACTGCTGGGTGGAAAGACTTTGCTGAAGACAGACAAAAATAAGCTTAGCTTGTAAACACCACGAGATGTGGCCGCAGTGAGTCTGACATCCCACTGACAGCAGGTTCTGCTTCACTCCATCACATCCCTCGCTGACCTGTCCCCACTGTGCCAGCCATCGGCCACCTCCACAAAGAGGCTCTGCTCTGACGGGGAGGCACCACCAGGACTTGTTGAAAACTTTCTGGCACGTGTGCTATGAAAAACCCCACCGCAGCACTGTGCAGCTGTGACCTCTCTGGTAGGCAGCCTCATTCCTCATTTCTATTTGCACGGCACGATCCCAAGTTTTTGCTCCGTCCTACACAATTTCCTTCACAGTAACACACTTTCTATTGTACATTTCAAGTGCAGGGAAAATGCTGAAGCCTAGCTTGACATCAATCAACGTATTCTGACACAACTTCCAACTATTTTTGTCGCTCATTTCCCACCTTCTCCTCTCACTAATAATTGAAAAGTATTATTTAAAGAGCAGCTTCTCCCACAGAGCTTAATATCTTTTGAATAACTCTTCAGTGATCTTGCAAAGGGTGGATCTGTGGCGCTGCAATCAGCACTCACGGCTCAATGAGAGACGAAAGCTGCTGGCTTAGAGCTCTCAGCAGAGGAGGAAGCTCACAGAGGACCACGGGGACCGCAGAGCATTCACATCTCCCAAGGCTGCACTTTGACAAACGATACTCCGTGAACGCTCACGCACGTTGCGTCAGTAAATGCATTTATTGGGTCACCCAGCTAAAAGATAATATTAGAGACTGGTACTACCCGTGTCTCAGGAGGACGTGACACTGGTCAGAGTTGGAAGCCAGAAGTCAGGAGAAGATCCAAAGCAAAAAATACCAACTACTACTGGAAACTCCTCACCCAATGACCGAGAACTTATTTTCATGATGCTGAATGAGACTTATCATAGAATCATAGAATTGTTTGATTGGAAAAGACCTTTGAGATCATCGAGTCCAACCGTACCTGTCCGCTGCTAAACCAGATCTCTGAGCACCTCATCTACCCGTCTGTTAAATCCCTCCAGGGATGGGGACTCAATCACCTCCCTAGGGAGCCTGTTCCAGCACCTGAGAACCCTTTCAGTGAAGAAATTTTTCCTCAGACCCAATCTGAACCTCCCTTGGAGCAACTGGAGGCCATTTCCTCTTGTCCTGTCCCTTGGGCCTTGGCTGAACAGACCCACCCCCACCTCTCTCCACCCTCCTCCAAGGGAGTTGGACAGAGCCAGGTCTCCCCTCAGCCTCCTTTTCTCCAGGCTCAACAACCCCAGTTCCCTCAGCAGCTCCTCATCAGACTTGTTCTTTGCAGACACCAACCACAGTTGGCCAACGATCACATCCATAATCTCTTGTATGTCAACTGCCTCCTCGTGCCAGCCCGGTGCAGTCCAGATCACTGGTTTTGTGTTTGGAGAGGGTGAACAGAGGCCAATCCACACGGAAGTCTGGCTCCCAGCCTCGTCTGCTGATCCTGGCAAGGATTTGTGTTTCCACCAGAAGAAACCCAACCCAACCAAAGTACATTCAAAAGCAAAATAAAATAGAAAAACATACTTACCACTAAGCTGGTATTAAATTTATAAAACCGCTGCACTGTTCTGTCACTGAAGCTGTTGCAGAGGTTTTTCTTGACGAAGTTTGGGTGGTTCAGAATGTCATTTGCTACCAGAGGCTCCTAAGTGAAAAAGGGAGGATTTGATGCCTTTGAAATCAGACACAAACAGCAGCTTCTCCACAGTCCTTATCACCTCAGAAATCAGAAAATGGGAGGAATGAACCAAGAAAAAAAGGAGCCAGACCTTGTGTGTAATGTGCTGCTGCTCCACCGGTGCGTGTCCTTTGGGATCGATGAGGGTTGGGTGTGCCACAAGGTACCCTCTGTCCTCCATGATAAAGCACCTGCCCAGGACAAAGTGGAGAGTCTCCTGTTAGACCTCCTCTGGCTTCAGAGAAACAGGGTGAAATAAAACACCAGCGTAAATTTACAGCTAGAGGAAGAATTTTTAAAGGCTTCCATTTATTAAAATAACAGGGCTGTTAAATAAATACACTGCAAAATGTCTTTAAGGAATATATTGGGTATTTCCCTGAAGCTTTAAAACCTGCTAGTGCCACAGCAAGCCTGGACCATCAAGGACTTGGAAATGGAACCAATTAGAAACAGAAAGGAGGAAAACTGATCAGTGTGTTGTGTTGTCTGATCAGGGAAATACAGAAATAAATGAGGCATAATGAACTTGAAAAGCTTTAACAGTTTATTAATGTACTATGTTACTAATTAAACTGAGATTTCACACTCTCCTTAATGACCTCCTGCCTTAGAATTCAATTTTAACGGGGAGATAAATCACTCCTGTTTCATTTCATGAGAAGATGTCCCTGCTGCTGGCAGGGGGGTTGGGACTGGATGAGCTTTAAGGTCCCTTCCAACCCAAACCAGTCTGGGATTCCGTGATTCTCAGCCTTCCCAACCTTTCCTCTCCCTTTTCAGCTCTTCCCATTCCTTTCCCGTGTGATCTCAGGAGAATACTGTGTCCCTGTCTAGAAACCAGTGTGCTGTGAGGTTTTAATCCGTCCCGTTTTGGGCATCTCCCGTTTCCATAGCCGCAGACAGCCGCGCTGGGGCAGGCGGAGGCGCAAGCGGCAGCGGGGACGACACAGCCTGCGCCGAGATCAAGAGAAGGGGCGGCCGCAGAAGGGCTGCGGGAGGAGGGTACCGCGGCCACTCAACGCTCCCAAAGAGCTCAGCAGGGCAGCAGCCGCGTCCCCCCGACGTCCCCCCAGCACAGCGGGGCTTTAGCCGGGCCCCACAGCTGTGCTGCTGCCCCGGCCTCCTGCCTGGGGTCAGTGGGAGCTTCGGGCAGCTTTAAAGTCAGCGATTCCCATGGCAGCCTGCGATGTAAAGCTCTACCTACGTGGGTCACGGAGAGAGCAGCTATAATTGAAGAGTGATCACTGCAGAATAAGCAGGACCATACATTTACATATACACAGGAGTCACCAAAACTTTTAGTTGTTTGGGTTTTGGTTTGGTTTTTTTTACTGCTCCAAACTGTTTAGGTTTTGCATCAGAAATTCATGTTGTGATGCTGCATTTTTTCTTGTTTTCTGAAAGATGCTATAGGAAATGGGAGAATGAGCAGGCTTGTGATTATCCCAGAGTGACTGCAGAGAGAAAAATACATTAACCAAACCCAAACACCTGCCAGACAGTCAGAACAGTGGTTTCTGAGTACCTGGGCGTGTTTCTGCAGAGGCTGGAAGCGTTCCATCCGAAAGCACTAGAGTGCTCTAACAAAATATTTAACAATATGCTTGAAATTCCTCATTTAGGGAATGTAGGAACAGAATAAAGCATCTGATCCCATTGATTATTAATAGGTTTTCACTGGGGAGGAAGGAATGCCAGAAATTCTGTTGGGCTTTTTTTTGTTTGTTTGGGTTTTTTTGTTTTGCCCTGGTTTTTTTTTTTAGTACACCATAAAATATATTAAAAAACCACCCAAACCAAACCAGAGAAGAACTGGGAGGATGAGAGAAAACCACTTCCCCTCACAAGTTTATGATTTAAAAACAAACACGGAAACAACAATGCCTCAACCACGTTATCAAGTTACTTTAGATCTAAACCAGAGTCGACCCTTTCCCCCCCCACATGATTTTTCAAAGAAGAGTAAAGGAAAGAGGAACAATTAAGATACACATAAACCTAAAGAAAATTAGATACTCCAGGACAAATCAGACTACTTCTGACTAGTGCTGTGCTACCTATTTCTGAGGAAAATATAACAAAAGTGTATTTTAATAACTGTATTTTAAATAACTAGAGATAATACAATGTTATTACGTGCTCACAGTAACTAAATAGGTAAAATGAAAACACACAGAAGAGAATGGGAAGCGTGTTCATTTAATAAAAAAATGGGTTTTTGCCCATGATTTCAGTGATGTCTAAATCTAACAACAACAAAAAATTGGTTATCTTCCTTTTTTGTATCCCTGCAGCCTGTACTTCGCTGGTGACAGTTTGATCCTGAATAACAAAAAAAGTCCACGTAATCTTTATGAGAAGCACAAGCACAAATTGGAGTGGAAATCAGAGAACACACATTGACAGCAGCAGAATCCTGGAATAAGTTAAGTTGGGAAGTTCCTCTGGGTCATCTGGTTAAAGGGAAAGGTTTTAGATCTGTGCTGCGTGGAAGGAACACTCCAACTCTTACCTTATTTTGTTTCCTCCATCCTGGTTACAAACTGGCAGCAGGTCCATGAGAACTTTGTAGAAATATCGGAGGGTGAAGTCAATGCCCATCACTGCCACCGAATGTCCTGAAGACATCTGTGTGCTGCAAAGAGAGGAGGAAAAAAAGGGAAAAGGTTTTCATGGCTCTATTAATAATTAATATTTTAATTACTCAGTTCCCTGCTTGAAAAGAGGACTGGCTTCCCTGGCATGTAAGTGACCAGCTCAAATCCACATCTCCACACCGAAGCTCGATTCACCCAGCGAGCGTTTACATGAACAGTTCTAGCAGCTGTAAATGGAGAGAATTGGGTCTCAACAGTGACAGGTATTTGCTGACAATCCTAAAGTCCCTTCAGTTAAATTGCATCTCACACAACCAGAACATGGAGGAGACAGGAGACAACCCAGCCAGGACTGGATCACACTCAGGAACTGACCCTTCTCCCACAGGCCGTGCTCCCTTGGCTCTTACATACACCCCTACCACCTACAGACATTTAACATTTAGCAACATAAATTAGGATTAAAAATTCCCCACCCACACAAATTAACACAGGACATAGCTCCTGCATCTCCACCACGTGAATCCCACCACCTCGAGGAGGGTTTTGTTCTGCACTGCTCCTCTTTGCTCAGCCCCCGCCGTTAGGACCTGGATATCAAACTGCTGTAGACATTTTGCTAAGCCCTTAAAATTCCAAAGTTTAGGAGTGATTGTGAATTTCAGCCAGGAAAAAAAAAGCTGGTCAAGGTACAGACACGAGTGAGGTTACGTGGCACCAGGTGGTAGGTAGGTGCTTCAAATCCCATCCTACTAACGGGCCTGTTATCTCTACTAGCTGGAGTTAAACAGGAGTAAATCATGTGAACCTGACACTGCCTACAAACCCTATCACTTAACAAATGTTCTGATTCGGTATTTTTTCCCCATTGTAGGGCAACCATAAAATAAGGGCAGAGCCTGGAGTCTCCGTGGATTCTCACCAGCAAGAGCTGCTGTGAACTGTGATATTCCACCCATCCTGCAAACGCGCTTCTCTTCCTATTTTTACACACCAGTTGGGGAATATACACAGTTGCCTTAGCAACTGATACATCAAAGACCACCAAGGCTCAGGCTGATGTATGGAATTGCATTTCCTTACAGCTCTGTAAAGGTTAAAAAGTGCTATTTTTGCCCAGTGGTATTGTTTTAACTTTCCCCACCATCAGTGAGGGTTTTACATCACCTATTGCAAAAGGTCTCCCAGCAGAAGCACAGTCTCGATGTTTGGCTGAGACCACTTGGATGCTGAAAGCTCCAAATAGAAATTATATTCTATTTATGTTGTTATTTTTCCAAAACTTCCTGTCTGGGCAAATTCCCACCTTCCCCTCAGGAGAAACATCCAGATAGTCAAGACCTCCTGAATCAACGCGCTTGAACTAAGGTGCAAATCCCCACGGGGCAGCTGGGCATCAGAGCAGGGAGGCTCTGGAATAAAAGCCTCATAATCTAATAATAGAGGAAAATAACTAATATTCATTATGGCAGGTTATGAAAATGATTATATTACGTGGTGGTGTGCAGTAGCCTGAGGGTACTGAGCAACCCCTGTCCCTCCTACATTTCTAACACCCAAATTCTCCAAGGTGGCTCCTGCAGCGCTGAGATGGCCAGACAGACAGAGTCACCTCTCCTCCCTGAGGGACACAAAATGATCAGCTCCTCCTCAAATCACAGGGCGTGCTCTTTTTGCACCTATGTGGGCCTCATGTTGATCACAAAGGAGACACCTTTGACTTGCTACTTTTTAGATTTACTTTTCCAAATGATTTTATCTCTGAAGATAGGAATCAAAATATCTAAAAAAAGAAGATAACAGAATGGCACAGCTGGACTGTACAAAGCAGAGGCTGCTGGCAACCCCCTATCCAGATAAAACCAACTCTGTTTACTGGAGTGAAGCTTGTTTGCTTTTCAGAGGTACAATGAAGATGCAGTCAAATCTAATTAGTAGATTTATAAATAGAGATGCTAAAAACCCACAGTTAATTTATTTTTAACATTTCATGGAGAAGGAATGGGAAAAAGGATGACAGAGGAGCAGCACAGATACATTTAACTGCATGTGACAAGGCATCAAGCTATGAAATTACTGCTCTATCCTAACAGAAAAAATATTTTAGTTGTAAATATTTAGCTGTAAATATTTTAGCTTTGTTTTTAAGCATTAAATCCTTCTGGTTTGCTGAGGCAATCTGTATTAAATAACTTGTTGCATGAATCTTCTACTCCTGCCCTTCAAAAAAAGAAATAAGATATAAAAACAAAAAATGGGACCAAGAAGTAAGTTCCAGATAAACTAATGTTATTTAAACCCACACAGCAGTTTCTAATGCAAGTACATCTATTAACTCTACTGATTCCTCCCCCACCCCTCTGTTTTGGGGTTTTTTTTTTTCAACCAAGACCTCTTTGGGGATTATAACCGCATGTGGCTATAAGCTTTAGAGGTCATATTTACCCAGGAATCACACTCACATCTGCCAAACTTTGTTTAACCGTTCTTTAATCACGTTCCAATAACCCACACGAGCTTTATGTTCTTCAAGCTAACTGAACCCATTGCTTGCTAGATAAAAATCAGCATTTTTCTTCTTAAAAAGTGCTTATTTCCCTTAAGTAAATTCCTCTGTGAGAAGCACCACGCAGGCATCAGGCCTGATAATACTCCTGCCAAAAAAAGAAAGACAGGCAGATGTCCTGTGCTGGGAAATCCCAAACAAAGCTGAGATGTCTCTGAGAAGAGCAGAAAAGCAGCGTCCTGAGCTCTGCTGGCTTTGTGATCTGTATTTACCAGCACAACATCAGAAGTTACCTTTGTACTGGTGAGGTCTGGAGCATGTGAAGAAGCCACACGCTCAGTGAAAGTCTTGGAAGAGACTCCGTGTAAAGAACAAAGAGTACCTACCATTTCTGAAACTTGGGAGAGGTTATGGTAGGAAGGTTTAGTAAATATTCTATAAGCTGACCTCCTTTCAACAGCCTACATCTTAAACCAAACCTCAGCCTTAGGCTGGGAGCCTGGCCAGGAGGGAGCTGAAACAAAAAAGAGTCTGGTCCTTGAGAAAAGAGTTCATTCCAGTTCCAACAAGATGTTCATAGAGAGATTGATGCCACTTCTCCTGGTGGCAATATTAACGGAATTAACTGAAGGCTGTGATGGTCCTTTAGCTACATGCGGGGTTTTGATCCCAAAGGCACAGGCTGCTGTTTCCACCCTGATTTGTTTTCACAGAATCCCAGACTGGTGGGCTTGGAAGGGACCTCAGGAGATCATCCAGTCCAACCCCCCTGCCAAAGCAGGTTCCCTACACCAGGTTGGACAGGAAAGCATCCAGGCAGGTTTTGAACATCTCCAGAGATGGAGACTCCACAACCTCTCTGGGTTTTCTGCAATCCTGTCAGGGCAGTTGAAGGCTTACAGGCTTCTCCTCAAGCTCTTCTTACTCCTGAAAGTCCTTGTCCAGAAGTGCTGAATTTAACCAGCCCAGGTGAGGAGCTCCCCCCATTTCTGGCATAGGGTCAGCTCTTTAATTACAGCACTATCATGGACTGACCTCCACAGGCACTTGGGGAGATCTCCTTTCACCTCTTATTCCTTTCCAAACATCACCCTGGTACATACAACCTCAGAAGTGTAAGTGTGAGTAACTTCAGGAAATTTAGAGATGAGCAGCCCTGATGAAAAAGTATTTGACTACCAGCAGAGAGGGAACGTATCCCAAACTGCCTGATGACAGCGATCACTCTCCTCCTCCTAAGTCCTTGTCTTGCATACATGACATCTCATCTCATGTTCATCCAAGAGCACATTCTCACCAGTCAATCTTTTTTCTCTATATGTTGTTATAATTTGTGTATCAATAAAGCTACAGAATATAAACCTATCCATGCAATATGGACTTTTCACAGTGTTTCAATGCACTATTTCCACTGGATCTACACAAGGTTATATTACATTTCATCAAAAGCCCTTTAAAACCACGTTTGGTTTCCAGTTCCTGAACACGTAGGAGTCGCTCAGCGTACGTCTCTCCTACTCAAAACACATCTTGATGATTTAGATTATTCTTGCTTGGCACAAACCTCAAAACACCATTTACCTGGAAGAATGGACTGTGTGACTGATCGTAACGACGTAGCCTGCTCCTCCCACATCTAAGTAGGGACCAGTAAAGGTGATTAGTCCTGGATTAGCCACTGCATGCAAGTACCTAAGGGCAGCCAAAAGAAACACTCAGAACTAGTGAAAAAGGGTCACTGTAAACTTTTAGACAATATCCTTCATTTTGCAGAAACAGACAAACATTGAATTCTGCACACGGCGAACAATGCGCCACCAAATTAATACTTCTTAATATTAAACAAGTACCTTGGTATGATTAGGACCCAGACCTAACACAGATTTGCTCAACAAATGGTTTCTCAGTACATAAAACCACATTTAAAAAAAGCTCAATTGACTTCTGCACGGAATACATTTAATGTCATTGCAGACATTTTTCCCCAGAACGACGTCCGAGTCGGTGCCAGCAGAGTCTGAAACTCAAAGCAAACGCTGGCAAAGTCCTTGTGTTGCAAACACAGGGAAAAGGACGTCCCTATAGGCACAATTCACACACAAAAAGCTGGAAAGATGTCAGAAAGTGATTACAAATCTCTTTCAAAACTTATTGTCAACATAAAATGAGCCACAACCATGTCAAATATCTTCTTACTGTCATAAGAAATTTCATAAAACATTCCAACTGTTGGAAACACTTTTGTGTATGGAAAAGCTATTACTTTGCTTTCCAGGATCCTAACCCACAAATCTGGACTGTACTGTGCAGGCAACTGAATTCCACGTTGTTACTAGTGCTTTGCTTGCATCTTCTTTCCAAAACATTGCTATTTGGCTTTATATAAAAAAAAAAAGCCCAAGACACTATGGCATGCTGGATACGGAGGCTTTTTCAAAACTATGAAAAATGGTTTGAGAAAAATCAGTGAAGTGTCAAAGCAAAAAAACCCAAAACAACAAAAACCAAAACCAAACCTCTTCCCCAAAACAGTAATGAAAATAATTGGAGAGCTTTTTAAATGGAGACAATAGATTGTAAAAGTGCGTTTAGTTCATTTACAACATGAAAGCACCTTGTTTATCTCACTACAAAAAAAAAGAGAGAAAGAAGTTCTTCACTGTGAGGGTGGTGAGACAGTGGCCCAGGTTGGCCAGAGAAGCTGTGGCTGCTCCTCCCTGGAAGTGTTCTCGGCCAGGTTGGATGAGGCTTTGAGCAACGTGGTCTAGTGGAAGGTGTCCCTGCTGCTGGCAGGGGGTTGGAACTGGATGAGCTTTAAGGTCCCTTCCAACCCAAACCAGTCTGGGATTCTATGAAAATTCCATCACCTTATCTACCAGTAAACCCAAAAATAACAACAAAAAAGAAGCAGCTTCTTTGCTTCTTTTTTTTTTTTCCTTCAGAAGAAAAGCTCATCAGTAGCTATGGTAATGATTTTTTTCAGGGAAAACATGGGTCAGGAGAGCTACAGCATGGCCAGTGCCAGGAGGAACTCAGAGCTGGAGGGTTGGGACCCAGCGCTGGCTCGTGCCTTTCCCAGCGTCACGGCGCGGCAGCACCTGGCTGGCTCCTTTCAAGTCCAAACACACTCCAGAGCGCTCTGACGTCTCAGGCTCTTGTTTGTAATGCACACAAATATTTTCCCAAATCAGATGCTAGTGCATAATTAATAGCACCAGTCGAGCCAGCAAATTCCTCCTCCAAATTAGCGAGGAAATCTGCTGTAAACAAACAAACACAAAGACTAAAATATTAACAACCAAAACTGGCACAGGGAGTTGAAAACACTCCCGAATTAGCTAATCCAAAAGGGGATGTTCATTTTCTGAATATTTCATATTCCCATCTGCCCTAGCAGGGATATGAAACAGAAACTTACTTGCAATAAAATGGGTTGAAATTAGAACCAATCAAGTTTTTAACAAGCTGTATTTAAGCACCGAGCCTTTTACCCACGCCGAAAACATTTCTAGTTAAATACTTTATAGCTGGCCATAAAAAAAAACAAACCCTCAGGCTATAAAATCAATACCAAATATTTCCCTGACTGCCCTCTCCAAGATTATCTAAAGCTTTGATAACAGGACCCTAAAAACTCACCATTGTCTCCTGGTGGGATCAAATGCTTTGTCCATGAGGGAACCGGGGTAAATTCGGAGCACCCCATTGGGGGTTGCTATGTAACGGCGCACAATGTAACTGTTCAGGCTACTCATTTCCATCTGTGTCATCCATTCATCTGTGACGTGACTGGTAGCCATTACTTCATTTCTGACAGAGAACTGCAAAACAAAGGCAGAGCTAGCAGGGTTCCTCTAAGACTTGCATGAAAAGATAATAAGCTGCTGGCGGGGTTTCCTAAAGACTGATCGGAGATCATCTAAACTCAATTACTTGTTTCAAGTCTTCTCACACCAGACGGATCTGGCACATTCCAAGCCAAGGAAAAGCTTATTATAATGAAATATTGTTGTCGTTATCTCTGAGGCTTTTTGCATTTGCTTTTTCACTTCATGTAAATATAAATACTGCTCTGCCTGCAAACAAAATAGAAACTTCTCATTTATATGCCTAAGAACACAAAGATATTTCCGCTAAGAATTTACTGCAGCTTTCATTTTTCTACTGTTCATTTCAATAGTTGCTTATCAACTCCTTCCTCCACCCTGGAGAAGAAGCCCTCTCCCTCCTCTCTCCACTCTTCTGGGCCTTGAAGCCCACATCCATCTCTCCAGGCATGGGGATACCACTCCAAACCACCACTCCAGAACCCTACGAGCATCAGGAGATCCATGTTTCAGGTACTCCTGTCCTGGATGAAGGCGTGGGATGGCAGGAAACCAGAGTTCTCCAGGGCTGACCACAGGGGACATACCTTCAGGCCAGGGTTGGCAATCAGGCGCGTGTTGTCGCTGAGGTACGCTGTGTAATGCTCCACCATCCGCTTCGTCTCGGGCTGGCTGAGATGTTCGTACGGAGAGGAGAAGCTGCCCGCAGAGAGCATCACCGTAGGACTTTCTGAAAATAGCAAAATATGGGAAAGGACCATGAATTGCACATATTGTGTAGTAAACATGGACCAGTTAGAACAAGTCCAGAGAAGGGCCACCAGGATGATCCGAGGGCTGGAGCAGCTCTCCTATGAAGACAGGCTGAGAGAGTTGGGGCTGTTCAGCCTGGAGAAGAGAAGGCTCCAGGGAGATCTTATAGCGGCCTCCCAGTACCTGAAGGGGCTACAAGAAAGCTGGGGAGGGACTTTTCATAAGGGCAGTTAATGACAAAACAAGGGGAAATGGGTTTAAGCTGAAAGAGGGGAGGTTTAGATGAGATATTAGGAAGAAGTTCTTCACTGTGAGGGTGGTCAGACACTGGAACAGGTTGCCCAAGGAAGTTGTGGATGCCCCCTCCCTGGAAGTGTTGAAGGCCAGGCTGGATGAGGCTTTGAGCAACCTGGTCTAGTGGAAGGTGTCCCTGCTGCTGGCAGGGGGGTTGGAAGTGGATGATCTTTAAGGTCCCTTCCAATCCAAACCATTTTATGATTCTATGATTCTAAACACAGTCGTACCATGAAAGGGGATCCTCCGCCTGTTCATCTACTCTCCCACACCTCAATACTGAAAGCACACAGCTCCTTCAGGTCATGGGGGAACTGTGAGAGCCAGCAGGAAACGTGAAGTTTTCCACCCGAAGCAGAGCACAGCTTGCCTCCCCAGGCACCGACAAAACTCACGTTGTACACGAACTTTCTCGCTTCAAAATACAGAAGTCACAAAGCTGGTGCTGATCTCCACGTGTTCTTTCATAGACTTCAGTGCCCTCGTTCTCCAAAGTCTAAACAACTTCTGAATTACTACTTTTTGAAAGATTACAGAGGCTGGTTTCCCTCAAGAAAAGGCTTTGTGGTATAGAAGAAGAAATCAATTATCCATATTTAGGTTGGAGACAGCACAGGAAAATGAAAATGAGCACTTGGAGTTACAGGTAATGAACAAATTGAGAATTACAAGCGCAGAGGGGGAGCTTACCAATAACTGTGTTGCTGTCTGGTGTAATTTTCAGAACAGACTAGGGAGTAAACTTTCATTGTGCAGAAACTGCAATACCAGGCAGCTTTTTCAAAGAAAAAAAATATGATGATGCAGGGCTGAAGGCTGAAAATAACGCCTTTTGCGAGTATTTGACCCGTGGAAGCCCATTTCCCTGTGTGCAATGGTCTCCAGAGGCAAAATTTCACTGGGGTATGTGCAGTGTTCTGCTTTTATTCACATTCCTCTAAAACACATCACCATACATCCAGCAACCATATGTAGTGCAGTCATCACTTATGAACTTCTATTAGAGTCCTTCATCTGCTTCCCAGACCAAATATTCTGATGTGATTGCATTTTGCTTTGCCTGAAGTTTTTCCACTTGTCAGCTTAGTGCTTCATTTTTTTGTATATTTCCCATTTAGATCTTGTCTTTCTCGATAGAAGATAATCAGGACTAGGCACTACATTAAAGAAAGAAAAAAACCTTGTATTTTAAACAATTGGCAAAGCAATTTCCCTAGGTTTGTCAAGTTCCTCCATAACTCCTCCAATCTAATCTCACTCAGCTATTTGTGGCACTGCAATATAGCTAAGAAAATATCCCAACTGTGCTGCTAATCCACCAGGAGACCTTCAAACCTTGCTACAAACACAAGCAGTTAATTCAGAACTTCTTATAATATAGCACAGATTCTAACAAAACCTCTCAGATTAATACTTCAATAAGGAAACTTACAACTTGTGATGATTATTTGAAAAAAAACTCCTCTATGTTCTTAGGATATATATTAAGTTTGTTAAGTTCTCAATCCTTTCCAGACACTAGAACTCACACTGCCACTCAGACTCCCTCTTTCCAGTATGTTTGAGCAACTACTGAAATGAGGCAGGTAAAACAGAATCAGTTCAGCTTATTAAAAGCAGAAATGCATCAGTAACCTGAGAATTTTTAAGCAGGTAAGGAGGGGGTCTGGAAACTATCACATCACAGGAGATCTCGGTTTCCCCCAACAGACTTAACTTCTGCCTTCCCACGGATCGATGGTATTAAATGCTTAGGGCAGTGAAAAACTTGCATAAATCCAAAGTCAAAAAGTACTGCATGACCGGCTGAGACTTCACCCTACTCGTTATTTGTCAATAAGCTGCTTTACAGCCAAGAGAAGAGAACTTAAGTTTTAAGTTTGGTAAGACATCTCTCACTCCCCCCACTCCATTTTCTGGGAACTTAATCCAGCAAAACTCACGGTGCATTTATCTCATCCTCTGACAAGCAGGGTGGCTGTGATCAATGAAGAGCTATAAGGAGGTTACAGCTGATTAGAAATCAGCCTTGGAAATAAAAACCTCTCAAGAGGCGAGTATTTCCAGTGTTTTGTGAGAATGACTTTACCTTCTGCTGCCACACTCTACAGAAACATGCACAAGGTGGTCAAGATGAATGGCAAGAAAGCTTTACCTAAAGTAGCCAGCTGCTTGAAGTGCAGGCAGGCGTTCGGCTGGCCCAGCAGATCCAGTCGGTGATACAGGAGCTTGCTGCTGGGGACGGTGTTGAGATTCTTCAGCTGTTTAACAGGTATTTCTGGCTGTATTACCACAACACACAGAATAAAGGATGTGTCCTGGACCTGAAAAACATGGGCAAGTCATCAAACTGAAACACAAAGGTGGAGGCGTTACAGAGCTTATTTGTTATTTAGCATTTATTATCTTTTTCTGTAATTGCTCATCTCATCCAGTTCTGGAAGGCAGCACCACGCTCCACCATACTCTCAAGGAGCACAGTTCCCACTCTCTCTGCAGACAAATAACTCCTTTTCCAAGAAGCTAATACAGGCCTGATCTACAGAAAACAGAGAGAAGGGTTGTGCAGGTAAAATTTTTTCAAGCCATGTCAGTCCCATGCAGGAGAGAGACACTTGTCTTCAATGGTCTGATTACTGCAACTCAGTCCCATACAGCCACATTCCAGTCTGCAATCATCTTCTACCACTAAGTTGTACAAAAAAAACCCAAGAACTTTTCCACAGCCTATGTACAAAATAAAAAATGTTTAGTTTTCAGGAAAAAAAATATTACATCAAGACCTTAATTTTGTTGCTCAATGAGCAATAATTTCCAACGCTGTTTCGTGGTTACTTTCTGAAGCGTTATTAACAGAGGAGAGGCTTCACACAGCTGATAAAAAACACACTGGTATTCCCTTTATGAAGAATACAAACAAATTAACTCTCAAAAATAAGATCTTATCATTACCACTCGTAATTGTGTGCAGCGTGTGTCACATGCTTTACTGGTTTGTGTATTTTCAGTATCCTACAGTACATCAGACTAGCCAAACCTGGAGTTACCCAGCTGCTCTGCAAGGGTGTTTGATATTTAACGTAGCGTTACAACATTAGAAAATCAGGTCCAGACACCCTCCTATGTGAATTTCTGTTACACAATGACAGATTTAATCTCTTAAAACTGCTCAGCTTAATCTTTTAGGTTGGATTTAACTTAATACTGTGAAATGATCCACAAGTACCCTCTTGACTTTGTTGGCACAAAGAAATAGTCAGTTGTTTCTGGCATCAGCAAAATTCACATGGATTATATTTAATTTGAGATTCCATTTTAATCCCTGGGTCAAGATTAGTGTTCATATATGTTCAAAAGTTAAACTGAAGAAAGGAAGACAGCTGCTAGAAGCTCTCTTAAAGCTCTTACAACTGGTAATATAGCCTGTTGCATACACATTGTCTTCAGTTTCAGTGAAAGCTTTGATGTAATTAATGTTTGTAAGAAAAGTGTTAAATTACAGTAAACATCATTACTGGCTACTGATACAGTTCTGAAACAAGATAGTATCAGAATGAAAAGCTGACATTTTCCCAATTATATTAATTAATGGCTCATACTACCCTGCCCCAAACATAACAACAATATTAAGTAAAAGAATGACTTAATACTAAACACCTCCTCAGCACTGTATTGCAGTGTGGTCTCTGCTAGGAATTTACGTGTCACCTGGCTTGGAGTGTGACATCCAGACCAGTATAGATTGACTGCCACTGGGAAAGCACGGGGAGAATCTCTATGGACCTGTTCATTACATATGTCTTATGAAATGAGTGCCTTCATAAAGGAGCACATGTGTACCCACACAGACACATCTCTGAAGATGACATGGTAACAAACCTGAAATGATCATTTCATTGGTTCTTCACCCTAACAAAAAAAATCCCCCAATTCACACAGTTTGTGAGTAACTCAAACCTTTCATACCTCAATACTTCACTATATTCCATACATTAACGTACTTCTCCATATATGAATGTACTTTACGCCATCCTGCAAGAGCAGCACTTTTATTCCTTACCATTTTCCAGGCATAGCTGACGTTGTAGGCTTCTTTTCCAATTTCTCTCAGTTTGTTCACATGCCAAGACAGTGAGGAGTTCACCGGAACTGTAATGATCTGGCTGCCCAGGGGAATGCTATATTGGCAAATATAACATACAGCATTTATTAAACACTGAGAAAGCTCCTAAGCAAAACCTAAAATATCATAAGATATTAAGAGATTAACTGTTCTCTGTCTTAGATGAAGAGAAAGTGTCCTTATGCTGAAAATGCACTTGTGTACTGCCACATTTTGAGTTAAAACACCTACTCAAGTAAGACAAAGACTAAAGAAAAATCGGGACCAAATAGTGGAAAATCTTCCTGACGTGGAAGAGAGACATTAGAAAGAGTATCCCCCAGATCAGCTGTGGAAACCACTGCTTAGCACAGCAAATGATAAAATGAATAAAGTTGGAGGAAAAACCAAACCAGAACTATTCTGCATTTGGGAAAAGAAAAAAATAATTCCATAAGAGTATCCAGATATTGTAGGAAAAGCAACTTTACCCTATATTTGCTTAAAACTCCTCTAGAAATACTTCTAGCACCCTAAGGTCTGCTAACGTTTGGTCTTGCAACTCAAATTCCTTACCTAAGGATGTTCTGGCACACCAGCTCAAATTTAGGAATGTTCTCGTAGTGGATAATATCCGTGTGGAGCGGCGGTTCAGACAGCAGGTAGGGCCTGGTAAGGGATGGGTGCATAAGAGTGTATCCTAAAAAATACAGACACGAACCAAGACCATGAATGGATGAGAACAACTGAGCTCAGGATGAATATTTACAGGAAAAAATAAAGAATGCAGTAACTACATACAGTTTTTACAAAGGCTTAACAAAGTGAACAAGCAATATTATCATCAAAGGAGTTGTTGCAAACTAAGAACTTGTCCAGTTGCAAATGAAAGACAGCTCAAAGAGCCAAGCAATAAAAAGAGGCTGGGATCAGAGGAAAAGAGCTGAACACACATTTTAACAGGTTTGCCCTACACATATAGAAAACCTTGATGTTCTATAGGTAGAAAATCTCAACAGCAAGTCATTATTTCCACATCAAAACTCCTGTACGGACATTTCAAGTCACGAACCCACTCACAATCTCCAGCAACATTCAGGCAAAACAACATGGCAATTCATCTTTTAATTAATATTATCATTCAGTACTTATAGACTATTTAGATTAAGAGTTTCCTTTGGATGGTTAATGATCTCAGAGGGACTAGGAGAGAATAATTGAGCCAAAAGTTACCTTTATTATCAATGAGGAAAGTGTAGGAACCCAAGGAGTCTTGGTAATAGGTGACATCTTCCAAGATGTACGCGAGATTAACATCTACTCCAACAATTCCTAGCAGCAGGTTTCCAAAGTAACACGGTTTACTTACAGTCATTATGAGGCCTTAGAATGAGAGAAACAACAGAAAACCATCAGCAGTAATATCTAGTTAATTATTTTCAGAGGAAACAAAGCATGTGCTTTATCATTTCAAAATGTTATCCAGTTAAATTTTATTTAGTATTCCTTGCTGGAATATGAACAAAAACTGGCACACCTACACGGAAACTGAGCAGGTTATCTGTCATGGTTGGTTGTTTTTAGCTACTCTTCCCTAATTAGTTGATTTCTATGTTTCTGATAGTGACCTACATTTAATCAATTTATTAAAATACACACCACAATTAATATTTTGGGGTTTTTGTCAGGCTACAAGTGGATGCCTTACAGATAAGAAGTTCAGTTGCATGAAAAGCCAAGATAGCGTGTTGTTCCTTTAACATCATTTCAGGCAAATTAAAATATAGGGGGAGGAAGAAGGAATAGAATTTGTACTTGTAAAAGAACAATAGGGATGAATTATTGCTCATCTAGATGCATATTCAGAATATTAAACCTCCTCTGCCTAACTAAATCCCAGTATGGCCACTGTACTGGGAATTATACGTGTAATTACACAAGGGTTTGGGATGCATCTTGTGCCTGAGGTAAGAACTCTGGGTAATCCCTTATTTCTCTCACTTTCTACACCACTACTATTTAGAAACTCAGTGACTCTTTTCTTTCAAACCAATATAAAATTCATTTGCATGTAAAAGCTTTTAAGTACACTTTGAAATTTATGTACGACAAACCTTCTCTGTTGCACCATTTTGAATCCTTCTGTGCTCAAATTTTCCAGTATGCCTGGATATGGCTTTGTGAGAGTGTAAGAACACAGCTTAATTACTGAGGTGAGGAAAGGCAGAAAGTAGGAAGCATTCTGACTCAGAAGAGATTTGCTCAGGAGTAGTCTTAAACGTGTTTTAGGACTCAACACACAAGGCAAAGGTGCAACCTAAACTCAGCAGCCCTTGAAAACTATTCAGCATAACCCTCAACTACTCCTACGTACCAGCCAAGACTAAGAACATGAAAAATCTTGAATGAAGAAGGACAGAATTTGCTCAATTGTCAAAGGAATGTAAAACCACCAAGGTCCTTCCTAACATCACTGTGATGGTCACATCTCTTTGCAGAGCAGTGGAGCAGTGCTAGAGAAATGTCAGGTGAGCTGCCCAAGAACTAGCAGGGGTAAAACCTACTGCTTGGGAGAGAAAAAAGGGAACTCCAGCAGGAAGGATGACTCCAAAGTCACATCCATGGCTCCACAGGAAAAGGATAAATATATAACAAACAATAAGGATCAAACAATAACAACTTCTTCTCTCTTCCACTGTGGGGACCTATGCAATCCCCTGAGTCTACCTCAAGACATACAGAAGTACTGAAATAATGAACCCTGCAACGCTGCAGCATGGTCACAGCTGTCATTTCAGCGTGACAAGATTTCTTGCCTCTAGTATGAAGAATTTCTGTCCACAAACTAAATTATGGATGCTGTATACGCACAAAGATGTAAGAACAAATTTCATCCCTGAGAATCCAACCTGAATCACAGAATGGTTTGGGTTGGAAGGGACCTTCAAAGGTCATCTAGTCCAACCCCCCTGCAGTGAGCAGGGACATCTTCACTAGCGCAGGTTGCTCAGAGCCCCATCAAGCCTGACCTTGAATATCTCCAGGGATGGGGCCTCCACCACCTCTCTGGGCAACCTGTTCCAATGATCCACC
>NW_010310188.1:0-2284 GCF_000700745.2 Antrostomus carolinensis | reverse complement strand
TCTTCTCCAGGCTGAACCCATCTACTCCATATTTTATTACCACTTTTTTCACAACTAGATCTTCTGCAGATAAAAAAACCTACTGGCATGAAAGGCTAATTTTACATTTGCATTGAAAACACACCTAAAAGCATCGTCTTACGAGACTACAGTGTATTTAGGAATATGTGAGCAAAAAGGAACCTAATCTGTTACGTTTTCACACCCAAATCCAGGGTAAGCACTCACCATCTCCCATTTCATCTGAGAAAGGCAGACTGAAGACGGCCTCATCGATCATGCGGTTGGGGAGGTTGGTATAGAACCGGCCAACTGTCGTTTCCAGGTTACTCAACTGGTTTAGAACCATCATGCTTCCCTTGATCACGGGGAGGGCTGTTCGGTCCGGCACGCCGTACTTCACCGAGTTCTGCTCTGCCAGGTCACGCAGAAAGGCCAGTTCCTTCAAACCTGTCACTCCCTCTGAAACAGAGATGTGAGAAATGGAAGGAAGGAGATAGAAGCAGCTTACTTTCCATCACAACTTCTGTATCTTACTCCAGGAGGAACTACGTAGTAAGCTACCGTAGGACTGATGACACTACGGGCTTATTCAAGCGATAAGGTGAAGTGCTGAAAGACTAGCATGGTTTTAGGAAAAGTAATTAGCTAGTACAAAAATTAATCAGATTGCCTCTCACATACTGTGGCATGGTGCACAAATTCAACATGCTGTTCAGATCACCACTTTAAACACCACATCTTTTAACAAAGAATTATGTGACCCATAAATCCACAGGACAGCTCTTTGTTCTCCACCAGTGGCTGGTCCACATAAAGGACCAGGAGCGTATCATACGCCCTTGGAGATAACAGGCTTTGTTCTTTAGCTTGAACTTTCACATTTTACATAAGTCCCAGGCTCAATTCCTGCAGACAAATCAAAGATTTCTGTACATATTAGGTCTCAAATGAGTATTTAAATTTACAGTCAAATGATACATGAGTTTCCTTGGCTGGAGTCCGTGTGCAATGGTTAGAAATACAGCATACAGCCTTCTTACTGAAAATGCTTGGTTGGAAAAAGCCCAGGATGCCAAAACACTCTGTGTGTGTGTGTGGGTGTGTGTGTGTGATCTTCATATTTAACTTCACTCTTAAGTTGGGTCCTAAGCATTTCAGATTACATCTGATGTTACATTCATGCTCCTTGGCTGATGACTGATACAGAATTCACTTACACTCTCATTTTGCTGCACCAGGAAACACAGGGAAGTTTCAGGAAGGTTTAGAATTGCAATAGTTATCACATTTAATTCAGTCTGGTTGTCACTAGACAATTTAGGCAACGATATTTTATATCCTGAGCAGCTGCACTGTGATATATAAGCATATAGTAGCACATAGTTTTATACACCAAAGAGGTAACATCTGGATGCAGCCTCTGGATCACAGGGGCCAAAATCCACTAACAAACCGCTCCTGATAAGGCGTGGAATTACATTTGGATGAGTTTAATAAAACTAGCTGTACAATGAGAGGGAATTTTCATCCACTGGAAAGACAAAAACATTTCTCACCATTCATAAGCGCGTAAGTAAGAATCATGACTGAGTTATTCAGGAAACTATTTTCTTCATTGATGACACGGAGAGTGGCTTTTTTATCATCTTCTGAGGAATCTTTTGATGTAATCCCAGCCGAGAGATAAATTATGACCATATCGGTATCTAAAAATAATTAAATATATATATATAGCAGAAAGTGCATTAGATTTTTAACTCGGGGAAGTCATATGGTAAGTAAGAGTCCTTACATCTGCTTAACACTGTAAATTGCCAACAGCTTCATCTGGGAGATTCACAGGAATTGACACTGGAAAAAACACACTGCAGTCTAATGAATAATATCCTTCGTTATTAAACTTTCATTCACAGCACTGAACACACATCTGTTTCATTTGGTGCCTACCAGCCACCCAGAAGCACCGGGGCTTGTTTCTCCTGAGCAGAATTCACAGGCACCTTCTGACCCAGCTGCAACCAGGGAGGAGCATGTGGGAGACCAGCGTGCTGGAGAAGCTGCTCTGCTGCGTGGAGAGGGCTTAACAAAAGCAAAAAAACCTGACTCACTGTTCTTCTCCTGTCCTGTCATGCTGTGGAGATGTGCTGCATCGGATGGTACTTCCTACAGGAAAAGTGCGCGGTGTTTTCCCAGCCGTTGCTGCTGGAAGAGCTGTGCAGGGGCTCAGCACCACTGGTGCTGCCAGTAACAGGACCCTCCTCATAGAACTGCTCACAGAATC
>NW_010310187.1:46759-86211 GCF_000700745.2 Antrostomus carolinensis | reverse complement strand
CTATATCTATATATATATCTATCCTTCAAACAGAAGCAATCAAGGAAAATAGAAAATAGCATAAACTCTGTCAAGTTTCATAAAGTCACACTTCCAGAGGAAGTTTCTAAACTATAGGTAACTCATCCCTCATATCAGGCAATGAAAAATGACAACTCTGATAGATTTTTTAAAAGTTTCCCAGGGGAAACTTCAGAGAACTACAGCTTCATAAGTCTGATGTCATTAGGTTCAAAATTCATACAATCAATAATAAGGAATATGGGCAGCAGAGGTGTAAATAAATATGATACATTGAGATAGCTTCTGCAGAGGGAAATCATACCTCACAAATCCATTAAAATGTTGTGAAAGTGCCAACAATACTAAGAGTGATCTAGCTGAGAAAGTATTTTTTTATTGAAAGAAAAAGGTTTGGCAAAATCCTTCACTGAAAGCTTTTAAAGATGTTAAATCAATGTAAAATAAGACTTAAAGTCCTCTGATGACTTAATAATTGGTTAAAAGACAGGAAACAAAGAGTTAAAATAAAGTGGAGTTTTCCTGTTAGAGGAAGGTTACCAGTTCTGCACGGAACCGTGGGCAGACCTGTGTGCTTTGACATATTATAAATAATGTGGAACAGGAAGTGAATGGTGAGGCTGAGAAAGTTTGCTGATGGCACGAAGTTTTTCAGAATCCTCAGAACTAAAACTGACTGAAGAAGAATCTTACAATACTGAGGGACTGCACTGCACAGTAGCAGTGAAATTAAGCACTGATCCACATGAAGCCGTGAGCAAGCAGAAAAAAAATCTTAATTACGCAGACAGAAGCATAGGCTCTTCACTAGCATTAATACTATGAAAGATTTCTTGGAGTCATTTTGAATATACTTTAAAAATGTCTGTTCAATATTCAGCAACACTCAAAAAACCCAGTAAAATATTAGAAACTATTAGGAAAGAAATAGAGAAGAAAATGGGAATGTTATTCTGCCACTGCCTGGTTCACCTATAATTTTGAATACTGCATGTATTTTTGGTAGTGGGGGAAGGGCCACCTTATGAGAGCGACAGCTCCCCTGGCTCCAAGGCGGAGACTCCCCAGCCCAGGCTGGGCCAATGAGCACTAGAGAAACGCCTCTGGAATCCATATTGGTGAGGGGAAGGACTGTCCTGAAAAGAAGAAGGCGGGGATGAACCTGGAGGAGACGCCATCGACCTAAACAAAAGATGACCGTTGGTCTAACCAAAGGACAGACAAACAGACAGACAGAGAGCTTTGTTGCCAGAGGAAAAGACAGAGACCCACACCCAGTTCTACCGTATGGAGTAGGAGAAGACAAAGACCCCTGCCGCCCATGGAGATTCAATGGCGGAGCAGAGACCCATGTGTAGGCCATGGAGGACTCCACACTGGAGCAGAGAAGTTGAGCCTGAGGGCAAGTGTGACTGGAATTGTGACCCTGAGAGTCACTCAATGGCAGAGTAGGGATGGACCACCAGAGTCAGGGGTGAGTCTGCAGCCTGTATATGTTCCCATGCCGGAGCTGGGAGCTGAGCCCAAAGAGGTCTGTGACTCCATGGGCAGCTCGCTTTGGAACATCTTATTCCTGGAGTTCCATGCCAGGAAAAGCGGCAGAGGTGAACTGACTGAACCCCCATTCTCTGTCCCCTGTGCTGCTGAGCGGGGAAAGGTACAGAAATTGGGAGCAAAGTGATTTGAGTCCAGGAAGAAGGGAGGGGTGGGGAAAGGTGCCTTAAGATGTTGTTGTTATGTCTCACTGTGCTACTTAGATGACTGGTAACAAATTAAATTGATTTTTCTTTCCCAAGTTGAGTCTGTTTTGCCCGTGACCATAACTGGTGAGTGAGCCCTCCCTGTCCTTCATCCTAATCTGTGCCCCTTTGTTGTGTCTCCCATCCCAACTCACTGGGTGAGGGGGATGAGTGCAGGACCACATTGTCCCACTGTGGGTCAAACCACCAGACCATGGGAGTCTGATGTTACTTTCTAACAATATAGGTATCCTGGTTTTCGGTTTTCAGCTGAACAAAATGGTAGCAGTTGATAAACTATGCTTGATTTGTTAGGGCTGCTCTGTAACTTAAGAATGCTAAATAGAGATGAGATTGACTACAGCCTTCATGAATTGAAAATCTTTAGTATTTTAGTTGTGGTAGACCAATCTGCTAGATAATGGGATCAGCAGTGATACATCTACAGCCTTATTTCACAGCTCGAGCAGTGTAAATTCCTGTCAACTATCCTATATCCAGCATTAGACATTTGTGAACTGTGTTTGAAGTGTATAGATTTGATATGTATATTCTCTCTCTAGTAGAATATCACAGAGAAGTAATAAGAATAAAAATAGCAGTTGAGGACTAGTACAGGGATCTTTCCAGTCAATATAAACAAATTAATGCAAATTTTCCCTGTGCCACCAGTATTTTTTTTTCCTTTTGACTTTGACTGTATTTTTGTCTTAGGACAAACTTCTGTAGCTTCCTCAGTTTAGTATAAAGCCATTACAAGATCATATCAAAGGTCCATCTTTCCCAATATGCTGTCTCCAACAGTGACTAGCAGTGGATGTTGAAAGAAAGAGGATGAGAGATGGCACAAGCTAACTGATTCCTTGCTATACATTGCTGGCTTCCATCAGAAGCTGGTTTAAGGACTTCTTGAACCAGAGGTTGCAACTGAGGACTGTTTAGTAGCACAATCCCTTTTTTTAACCCATTTACACTTTTGACTTCCATGGCATATTGTAGCAAGGACATGAGCCCAGTGTGAAATGCTCTCGTCCTTTGAGATTTTTCCAACCTCTAAATGACATTTGTGTAGTCTTTCTAATCCATGTTTCTGCAACACCTTAAGAATCATCCTATTGATTTTTTAAAAAAACCCCACATCTATTGCGTGGAATTACTCCGTAAAGTGGGTGCTGGTGATATTTCTAGCAGCTTTCTCCTCCCTGTCTGCATCCCCATTGCTTTCTGAGGTAGCATTTTACATTCTGTGCCATATTCAGCACCTCACAGAACCAGTAACCTCCCATAAGCTTCTCCTAATCTATTAGGACTGGATGGCTTCCCATGCTTGACAAGTCTGAATAGCTTTGTCAAGGGTTAATTTTAGGATTTTCCATAACATCTCTCAAAGTGTCTTGTCCCACATTGCAGACACAATCTGGTTTCTTATCAGAGAGACTGAGTGCCTTGAGAAATGAAATGGAGTCTTCAGATTCAGTCAAGTCCAAAACTCTTCACTGTTTCCATCTTCTTTTTTATATTCTCTGTTAAACAAATGTTTTTCCATTACATTTTTAATTGCAGTGCAGAAATCCTCACATTTCTGTAGTACTATTTCATAGCTCAGCTTCCTCTGCCTGAGCTAGCAATGTACAGACTATATCAACTACTGCAGAATGAGCGACTGTTGGAATAAGGCTGTTTCCCAACTGCCTTCTTTCCTTCTGGTCCCAATTGCTTACAGCTACAGATTAGAGAACTGTTTAAACCTTCCCTAGTCATCCTCTACTTTTGAAAAGAGTTTAAACTTTAATGGGGTTTTAATTGTTTCATTCTTCCACCCTGGCTGTTTCCTCAAATTGCTTAACTCTAGGTATGAGGGTATTTTGAGACTGACAAAAACCTGCTGCGTTCTGCTTATGAGTTTTAAGTGATCAGCAATATGTAACATAAGCTGCTTTTATAACAAAAAGATCTGTTCCACCTGGCTTGTGACAGAATCTCCTCAAAGTACAGCACCATTCCGTACAGCACTTTGGAAACAGTTTCCTCAACCAGAGTATCTCCTACAAGCTCCTAAATACAGAAGATGGTATGGGTCCATTTTCTTTGCATAGGGAGCATGACAATGAAAAGGGCTTGTGTTCTTCCTTCCCCTGTCTCCCTACACAGAGTCCAAAATAGAAAATATACATGGGTGCTGAACTTGAGCTGCCAGAATACAGGGCATGTCTCTTGATTTACTGACAACTCACCACAGCCAACACACACATTCCTACAGGCGCTCGCACAGATGACAATCTACGTTTTTGCCATATGCAGGTTACTGTGGGGAGCTGGATTAAAGAGTGAGTTTAAGTGTCCATGCACTGGTCTCTGTAAGTGCTTGCACTCATAGTAAGAAATGCAAACTGCTTCTTGTAGATCAAATACAACAATGGACACTTTTGAACAACTGGGAATACCTACAAGACATAAAATACCCATTAGAAATCTGAATATGATTTTGCAGCCTTTATTGACTGCTATTGTAAAAAAAAGATCATACTAAATAGGCTCCAGGGCTCCAAAACCAAAACTAAAGATAAAGGTTTTAACAACTGTTCCACCTGAGATAATTCATGGAGAACAACATGCCCATACTTTGACCATTTTTCACTGGTGGTCTTTTGTATGTAGTAAGCACTGACCTGACCCCTTGTTAGTTTGAAAACCAAGCATAAATGCTGAGGTCACTTTCTATGAATATGTTGCTGCGGGGTATGACACCTGGCTGGTGAAAGCAAGTATCTTTGTCACAGACATTTTGAACACTGCTGGTTTTCATCTCAGGCCAATGGAACGTTAGAGGACATCAGCTTTTGTCAACTTTAGTTGAACTCAGATTCCTATATACATGCTCCTTTGTGTCTGAAAAATGAAATTCTGTAAACTAGAGCAAAAACAAATCAGAGCTCAGATTTTAGGAGCAGGTTCATTGCCAGGAATCAAAGGCCTGGCTCCTAGGAAAGAAATAACTTCCAGTGCTCCCACCCAGATTGTTCTCTTGCCCACTGACGCAGGCAAACAGTATGAGATTCACAGGGGACATAGCCTCAGCAGCCTGGAAAATAAATCTTCATTGTAATTCCTTACTTATTTTAAAAGTTATCCTAATGGATGCTAATTCTGTGGCCTTTCCTTCTGTGTGAGGGTGACTGTGGTCTTGGATCAAAGATAAAGCCTTTGCAAAAATACAATGGCAAGGCTCTAACATTGCTGTAATTCACGATGGTGCCATGAGGAGATTTAAGGCAAATGGAGCTATACAAACAAAATAAGAAGATGGTATTTCAGCAGAAATATGTAAAAAAAAGATACTGGGTAGAAATACTTCAGAGAAGCAGCCTGCTTAGTTGTAAAATGAGTTTAAATTAGGCTTTAAAAAGGATTGCTAAATCTTGACACATATATGAGCAGCTTATTATCATGCAATTGTGCAGTAGTTGCTTGATCTTGTTACTGATGTGCCACATATGAATAAGTGATTAATTACCACAAAGGCTAAAACAGAGCAGAGTGAGAGTACTGTAGCTCACCCTGAAAGAGGGGCTTAAACACGTTTATTGCCCTTTAAGTGCATTTCATTAAGGCCAATTAAGGACTTTCATGTCTTATTAGAAAAATGAAGTAGATTTATGAGGTTTTCGTAGGCTGTAAATGCTGGGGCTAGCAGATACAAAACTGTACAGAAATATAGTAGTTAGAAGCTAAGAAAATAATGTAAAAATACACACAGGAATAATTTCACTAAAGAACCAGATCACATGAAGGTGATCTCTGTATAGAAGTGGGAGAAAAAAACAAAACCAATGTTAAAATTCATAACATTTCCTCTCGGATTAACTCCTTATAATTTTATAGACAATTTTTCTATCCACCTCTCTTTGGGCCCTCATTCTCCTCTGTACTATATAAAATTCAGGATGGCATGAAGTGCTGCCATTTACGTTGGGCAGAATTTGCTGCCAGTGAGTACACCTTATTGCATATCTGTGAATAAACATGCAAAGAAGGAGGGAGTAGATTTGTTGACCACCGCATAGCACAATTCCCAGCAGGTCTACATACCTTAATAACATTTAATGTTGCTGATAGCGATTCAGCCAGGGCTCCTTTATGGGTGTAACTTTAGGCACTGACTCAGAAAAAGATATAAACATATGCTCTAGTTAAAGTAGATCGGAGGATGTGCTTAAGTTTTTTGCTGAATAGGAGTGAGTATAAGCAGACACTTAAAAGTTAAATGTGTGCTTCAGCATTTTGTTGTATAAAGGACTACAAAAGTGAAAGCCCTGACCTACTCGTCTATACTTCTTACTTAGAGACATACGAGATGTGTGCCTCTAAGTTCGAGATGAATTTCGTACATCAAGCCAGGAATTTCTGGATGCTTGAGATTACTCCTGTATTCCCTTTAATAAGACAAAACAAAACAAAACAAAACACAGAAAAATAATGACTAGAAATAAAACATTTCTACCTGAATAATCCATGTGTATTCAAACTCACAGGACTCAAGAAATGAAACATGAATGCTGACCTTCTTTTCTGAAATCATGTTGTTCTTAAGGTAGCAAGAAGGAAAATAAAGGAATGGAGTAAAAACCTCAGCAGCACACTTTGAGGACAACGGCAAACTTTACTTTGATTCTGCAGAGTCCTGGAGGTTTGTGTCACTGCCTTCATCTTATCTGAGTGTAATTTGGTCTATAGAATTTCCTCATTTTCTTTATTCTGATAGAAAACTTTCATGGGAGGTTATAGAGTATGTATCATTACCCTTGGGGACTGTGTCTGTTTCAGCATTATCCAAGTTTCTAGGTCCCATACATACGGTATCTGGGCAGCTTTTTTACATATTATATGTATTTATGAATTTTAAAAAATATGCATTATTTACTCAGTGGACTGAAATAGCACTGTCAAGTTTGGGAATATGTATTTATAAATGTTTTTAAAATGCACATTATTTACCCCACAGACCAAACAGTTCCAGTCTACCATCTATAGTTTTAGCCACCCAATTAAAAATCTTATGAAACTTCTTTGAAAAGCACTTGCAGTACATACACAGCAGCAACTTTTGGAGCTTTATTATCTCAGCTCTTTCTTTTTTTTTTTTTTTTTCCCCAAAATACACAAAGCATTTAGACATATTATGGTCTAATCACTTGCCAAATTTCATCTTAACTAGAAGCTGTATAGGAGTTCTACAAATATACACACAAAAAAGCATCAAAACCAGCAGATCGGCTATATTTTGGGAGAGGGGTATGAGGTTTTGAGGGTTTTTTGCTGCACTGATATAATTTTAAAACAAACAAACTGATATTTTTTAATTTGGTGAAGAAGAATTAATTCCCACACTGAGATCTGTTTGTGCCAAACCTTAGCTGCTCCTTTTAATGAGGTTTTAAATAATTTTTTTTCTGCCAACTTATTCTTAAAGGGGTTTGTACCAAAAAAATTGACTACATACTATCAACACAGTCCATCCACTATCAATGAAATCCTTCAGGGATAAGAAACCAAAATGATGTGTTTTATAAAATGATGTGATGAAAGAAAACAAGTAAATGTAACACTTAAATATATCTGTCATTTGTTGACCTAATTTAATTTCAAATAATGATAATGTTTGCATTGGATTTTCCAAATAAATGCTGACTTGATGACTAACATATCTTTTCAGTCTTTGAAATGGAATTTATTAATATAAAAAGAGATGAGCATCTGCCTCACCATGAATTGGCTATAAAATAAGTGTGGTGCATGTTGTGGGTAAAATGAAAGCAATCTCTTGATTCTGTCCCCAACCACAGTGCAACGCACTTCACAGAGCATTCTGAAACCATGCTGCAGCATCACCCTATTTTTCAGGGCAGTAGGGCAGTTGTAGCCAATGGGTTCTTTAACGTGAACATTGGCTCCCTACCACCAGTGCAACCAGCACAACTGCATATGTTCTGTGATTCCAATCATTTGCTCAGACTACAGACAAGGATCACCTTAAGAATAGATTTAGAGGCCATCACTAGTTTAGGAGTTTTGAATGAAAAACCTTAGCAGTGCAGGCTACACAAGAAGCTTATAGAGTATACAGTTTTATGCAGCGTGAGTCTCAAGTGGGAAATGCTTCTTCTCACTTACCTGTGCATACTGCTGCCAGGATTTGTACTTGCTGTCAAACGTAGAAGTAGAATCCAAACTAGATCTACAAAATTAATTTATTTTTTTCAAAATTGTATGAGTTACTTCATATTCCAACTGAAACCAAATTACATGTTAGAAATTATCAACAGGTTCTTGTGGTGAAACTTATTAAAACAAATTTATAATTTTGGGAGGCTGAAATTTTTCTATTTCCTCATGAGAGCAAACATGTATTCTATAAAAAAAGACAACTGGCTTCAATAATATTAAAATTGGTACTAACTAGAAAATAAATTAATTGGGTTCTTACTCACTGGGACTGATTCATGAGACATGCTGTAATATTTCTGAGGTTTCTAGAAGATCTTGACTTTTAAAAGACTGGGAAAGGCGTTACTCAATAGTATTCTGAGTATGCAATTTCTGTTTAAATTATCTTCAGACATCTTACTGAAAGCTGGCATTGCAGCTTGGCACAATACCACATTAAAGTTCTCTCGTCCAAATGGAATTTGATGAATTGTCGAAAAGCCACTTTTCCTTTGCCTCTGGTCAGGAAGAATAACATGGACACTGGCCTTTCTCAGAGTGTTCCAGCTCAAAACAGAAATGTTTTTGAAAGTAACTCGTAGTGGAAAAACTGGAGATGGACTGAATATGTAGTAGCCCTGGATGTGATGGCACTGACTGGGGAGCTGACACAATGCTTATGGCAGGTTTTGATAGATGGTGTGACAATCTCTCTCGAAGCGGTGCGTGCGTACTACCGGCTGCAGCCCTGAGGCATCAGTCACACAGCTGTGGTGTGTTGTTGCATCACTTCAGTACTTCTGCACTTCAGGCTGTATGGAATACAAGGGGCTATGAGACACTTGCAGTCTGAGCTAGTATGAGGGGAAAAGAAACTTAGGCAGTGCAGTATCTTCTACGTTCTCAGATACCATTACAGACATGCCGGTGTTCAGCAGCATGAGAATATAAGAAATGCTCCACGGTGCCAAACCAATGGTTCCTCTAGCCCAGAATTCTCTTCCCAGAAGTCTCAATAAGAGATATCATTTACAAAAAGTATGTGAGTCCTCATGTTTTCCATTACCCTCAGACTGTCTTATCATCCACAACTGTTGTATTAGGCACATCCTTCCTGTACCTGTCACGGACCTGCTTACCAGCAAATGGACTGCTAAATAATCCATTTCTCTATTTTCTCACTACAAATACTTTCTTTTAGAAAAATTCTGACACAACATCTATAAACACAACTTCATAATGCTAGAAGGGTTTAAAACAGGTTTCACATCAAGGTGTTTTAGCCAGCTTTTCCTGCATTTCTCAACATAGGTAAACATGCATGCAGGGACCTGGAGCTGCACTAATCTCTAGATAAGGTAGAGGGGACTCTAGAGGAAAGAAATTACTTTTGAAAACCAGGCTTCAGATGAGCATTTTGTCAGCGTGGTGAGAGCCTGATTGTAACATAAGAAAACTTTCCCTTGCTCCCCCCAGTAGCAGACAGACGCAGTGACAAAGAAATTTGATCCAGAGGCAGACAGGTTCTTTAAGTTCAAGAGAAGAAAGGTAGGATAATATATATTAAAAATTAAGGCTTGTTGTCGAGAGAGATTAACTTTACATTAACAAAGTACAAGAAAAGACAGTTTACACCTTCATGCACACACTAACAGTTTTGCTATTGTCCTGGAGATCTCCTTGCTTAAATGACCTGCGTAATTTTATGGATGTCAAAACTAAATATACCAAAGAAAAAACAAACACTTCATATTGCTCAGCCTGTGATGAGTATAGTGGATTAAAAATCAGCCAGCTCCTGAAAAGGATCTTGTGGGCACGTGGGCTAATAGGAACCAGAGATGGCAGTTTTCAGGCCTTCACTGGGGCCTGGGGGGCTCATCCTCACAAAAAGACATACAAGTACATTATCATATTCAACTTGAAAATTTTCCTGGTTGAGAGGAGGTGGTTGAGTTTCTGTGGCTCAAATTAACCAGATTGTGACCTAAAGCAGAAACCATACTGTGCCGATGAAGGGGAGCACTCCTTTTCAGACCTCAGGCAGCACTACACAGGCACACCCGTCTTGGGTGGAGCGTGAATGAGAGAAACACATTCCTCATAATCAAGGGTAATTCGAAAGGCAAACAGTGACCAGAAGAGCATGCTATCCAGCAGAAGACTAATCCTGAACCCAACTCCACAGACGGTTACACAGCCTGCTGCAATGCCAGGGCAGATGCCAGGGAAGAGACCAGCCACAAACTGAACAGACATACAATCCAGAGCTTGGCATCTGGGTTCTTCAGCTGCCAGCCTTGCCTCATGAGTAGCCACAATGGTTGGCTCTTGCGCAGAAAACAACAGAGGAAGAGGCTAAAGAGGTCTATGTGCCGCACTGCCAGCATTGAGAACAAGCAGTGCCAAGTGAGTATTGCAGTTTCATGCATGTGCCAATGTGCTTTGGAACCGCTTTTACATTTTCAAAAGTAACAACAGAATTCCTGTATAAAGCAAGACAAGCTCTAACATCAAGGACAGTTTCCCTTCCTTTTTTTGATTTTTTTTTTGTGTGTAAATTTCTTTTTTACTTCATTTTGTTTGCCTCACATACGCACTTTAGGCAGCTGTGGCACAGGAATGGCCTTCATGACTTGCACTCCATACTGATAAAATATTTGAATCTACAGGAATAAGTGCAAAATCAGTTAATTTCATAACCAAATTACAAAGCACCAGCTTGCAAGCCTCTGTTTTACAATGTGAACAATTACTCTAAAAAATAGCTGCACAAACCCCTGTGTCACTGCGTGCTGAGGAGTAGCACGGCACCGTAAGGAGTTCACCTTCTTCTCCAGAAAAGCCCTGTTCTGCCCTGTTTACACTGAACTGACGCTTTAATCAGGAGGAAATGTTTTTTATATAAATCACTACTTGCATGTTTATTTTGCTTTGGGAGTCTTTAGGTTATTAATTTGCCAAATGAGCATTTCTAAAAGTGTGTATTTGTACATATGTATATGTGCTTTCCTGCATTTGCAACCCAGCAGAGTTGTTTAATGCAGCTGATGTTATTTCCTGAAAATGCCTGAATAAGTGCATTACTTCGAGAAGCCTTTGTCTCACATCAGGATAGTGTGTTCTATTGTTTGTATGTGAGCAAACAGCCAAAACAGATGAGCAAGAAGCCTGCAAAAGGGCTGGCTGAGCCAATAATCCAGTGAAGACTTTTTTTTCTTTCTGGAGTGTCTTTTAAGATAGGAGCCCCACTCAGTTCTGGGGACATATCTAGATAGTGATTACAGACCAAAAGTGATTATTGTGAGACTTAAAGGTAACAAAGAAAGGTATTCCAAATACTGCAGTGTTGCTTTGGTGCTACTGGGGTGGGATCTAATAGTGAAACAGAAAGGTTGCATCCAGGGTTTGTGATGAGGATTTTTTTGGTATGACTAGAATGTTAGGAGGAATGGAATGCCAAAGAAGACAAGGTAAGAAATGACTGAAACCCTTATTTTTTCAAGTTGTTCTACCAAGATAGGAATCTGCCTTTCTCCTGGGAGCTTCTAGGGGGTACAGCCTCACATATAAATCACACCTACTAAGGATATCTACACTACCTCCCTCCCCAGACATTCATTAATCTGCTTAACCACATTTTCTCCTTGCCATCTTCAAGCTCTTCACTTCCTTTCCTTAGCCTATTCCCTCACCTACACCTTATTTTCAAACATATATTGAAGCAGTCTATCAAATCACAGCAACGCATCTAATTTTCTGGGGATGGCATAGCCGTGTTGCATTAATTGTACCTGCAGTTTTACAAGTGCAAATAACCAGAATGTAGCCATCAAGCAATTCCATGTCATGTTTGTAGTGGTTTTAAATGCTCAAAATTAGCCTCTTCCTAGTGTGCCAGTGCGGTAAGCTCCACTGATATCTCTTGAAGAGTTAAGAATATGAATCTCAGGTTTGAATGGAAATAGAATTTTTCAAACTTGGACATATCCTGAGAATCCTACCTCTGACTGACTCTAGATAAGTCATAATGTATTCTGAGCAAAAAGAAGATGTGAAGGATTTTACAAATTTGACCCATACAATGTTTAAAAGAATAATATGCTGTATATGCTGGCTTATTGACAATACGTATAACATTCTTTATCCGTACAAGATATGAGCTGTTTGGCATTTGTTTTTTATTCCTGAATGTAGTAATTTTTTCATTGACCACATTTCTATAGCTGTCTTGTTTTGTTATTTATTTTTACTTCTATGTGTTTTACATGATACAGGAAAAAGCAGGTGCCCTCCATCAGCCCTTAGAGGAAGAATTTGATTTACTAGTTTTTAGTACCATACTTAAAAGCAGTTACAGTGAATTAATGTAAAATCTAAAATTATATTATTAGATGTATTTCTGTATCAACTCTCACCTCTTATTCTACCTGCTGTAAGGCTGAATTTAGCTCTGTGATGCGTAAAGCCCTGATCCTGCTGTTGCTCATATCAACGATATCAGCAGTGCTGGTGCAAGTAAGATAAAGTTGTGCCGATTTGCTTTGGAAATGAAAAAATCAGTGGATTTCTATTTACATGTATGGACTTGACTTGTCCAGCTTTGGAAACTAATTGTATGAGATTAATCAGACTAATTGTATCCTGCTTTTGTTGTTTTGTTTTACTTTTCTCCCTCTGATACATCAGCTACAGCTCACCGTTGCAGGTAATATGTGTAATTGGCTCAGACAGAGTTTTGCTCTAATATTGTTCAATCAAATGTTCCTAAAAATCTAGGTCCAAGTCCTCAGCTGGTTTAAATTGCCATAACTCACTTTATCGCAGTGGCGCGACGCCATTTGACAACAGCTGATATTCTGACCCCTGTTTTCTAAACATGAATAGCCAGCTACAGTGCTGCTGCAAACGTGACCCACAATGTTTTCTCATTCATTACTTGCATAAATGGGAAAAGTGAGGCAAATGGGGCAAACACTTTACATCATTATTGACACACAGAACAGCTTTGAATATCCCAAACTGCCTTAGGCCCAATACCAAAATCATGTTTCTCATTGTCTCTACCTGCATTACTTCTGCATCCGTCTCACTCTACCCCAGTAGACCTGCAGCTCTTCTTTGCGGGTAGCAGCTGTCAAAGTAATGAACGTATCTTGAGGATATTTGTTCCCTGCAGGTGACATTCGCTCATTTTGCCATTGCTAGAGCGTTGCCGGCCAGGAAGCCTTCAAGAGTGGGCAGACTCAAGGGCTAACCGCACACGGCTGCCTGGGCCAGGTGCTCCCGGTGCCTGTGCTTCATGCAACGCTGCCTACATGGTCAGTGCTCAGCAAATGCACCCTGAGCCTTCAGCTGCTCTTCCCCTCTATTTCCCTGGGGTGGGACCAGTTTTACAGTGGGAGCAAAGTGATATTTCCTTAATTCACACTCTGAGCTTGACAGTGATTTTTGGTCATGTGTCTTACTAAGATGTTATAAATTAACTTGACAAATGCAAGATCTTGCATCTAGACTCCTCTGGTGTGCCTCAGACACATTTTCCAGGACAATCTGAATATGTCAAACTTATGGTGAGGCAAAGAGACAAAGAATTACATTGAATTTGGCACATTAGGTAGAGATGACAATTTTGGTTTAAATGGCAGTTTCACTAGATAAAATCCATCCCATTGTAGTTAATGAGAATGTTCCCACTGATATCTAGGATATCATCCTTGATTTTTCATTGAAAAATTATACTATTTATAAACTTATATGTACAATCAAATATATCTACATTACTATAAAAAAGATATTATTAGATCTATAAATTGACCCTGAAGTGGGTTGTATTTCTTATTACATCCCTTGAAATTGTGCTTTAACACAGAATTACATTTCATAGTTTGATGGATTGATATAAATACATTGCTACTGAAACAAGGTTCCCTCTGTGTGTGCATGTGTGACCCCAGGTTTCTGTACGCAAACTGTATCCCATCTCCAAGGCTGTTAAATACTGTCACTTGCTTAGATAGGTGGTGGCAAAGGAAAAGATGGTGGCAGATGAAAAACACAAGCTATATTTATGAAGAAGAACCTATTTTGAAAAACTCTGAAGTTCACATTTATGTCCAGGTCATCTGCACTACATCTTCGCATCTCTATTGAATTGTTTGCCACTCTTATTTTCAGTAAATGAACTTCAGCCAGTCTGGAAAAACCATAGTTTCCTACTTTGGCTTTTTCAGGGTAAAAGAATCTACTTTCCCTCAGTAGATAAACTTTGTTAAAGTGAGCATTAAATTAATACTCTACAAAATCTATAGAGATATGAACGCTTTATTGAAAAACTTATGTTAAAGCAATAGCAAAGTAAATTTTAAATTCATAATACAATGATTCCTGTATGGTTATGCATTAATGATGGTTATACTATAGGTTATTCAACTCAAAAAAATCTGCATAAAATTCTCTCGCCTCCTGTCCACTAGATCAGGTATTGTTACTGAACACATGTAAGAGCCAGGGGCTCTCACTGACCTTCCATGAACAAGCATGAGAACCTTATCAATGTTATAAATGCCTCTTATCTTTCAATACATTCTTTGTTATGCCAGTCAGTGGCAAAGTATGCAGTAGTAGAGACCTGCTACTATAGTGAACAGCAAGGTGCTCAGTGTAAGATATGTATGAAAATCATGTGAGAGATGTTTCTCTTTGTAGCTCCTGAGCCAAATGTTGCTCTCTCTTACACCCACAATATGTCCATTAAATTCAGTGAGTTGAACTTACATATCAATGTGCAGAGAATTTGAGCTAATTTTGAGCTAATTTTGCAGAAGACTAGTAGACATCATAAGTAACTTAATTTGGAGAGGCTCTTCTTTTGTTTCCACTCTTACCTGAAAATATTGTCAGGAGATTCACACTTAGTGAGCCACTGGATTCACATCCAAAGTATATTGAATAAGGCAACAGTATCCTAAAAAGCAGAAATGCAACAACATGCTCTGTTCTAAATTATATTCACCTGATGCATTTATTTGTCTAGTTTTAGCACTTTGTGCAAAATCAAAGCCTAAATATTTAGCTGCACTACTTTCCATGGCACTTACGATTCCTTTCTGTTTTCACTTGTCCAGCCATAAATATCTTCTATTTTCCTTTTCCAAGTCAGCAATATAAATATTTACTGCATATTTCTCCTCATAGTTTTAGCATTTGTATGGTCCTTACGTATTCAATCAAATCTTTTCATTCATACTTGTTCACTAGTATTTATTCCTTTCATTCTAAGCTTTGGTTGTCTGCTTGCAGGGACTCAGCAATGTTCTCCTTAACATACAGATTTCTAGTACCTTCCTGTTTGGACACCGTCCAAGATGGGAATTCATGAAATGTTAGTGTTTGGTTCATATGTAGGAGGAATAATACTTTGAACACTGTTCTAAAATTTGGAGCAATTTGATCACTTAGTAAAAACATGTTGAGGAGGCCCAGTGACTTGCTTGCCTCATTTGTGTTTACTGTTTGGGACGTTTGAGCTCTTGTGTTGTCATTTCTCTTGTTTGGTTGGTTGGTTTGTTGCCACCTTTGCTGACAGGCTCAGTGTGGCAAGCTGTCATGTTCTAGCTGTAGGCACCTGAAAGAGCTTCCATGCACATTGACTGAAAGACTGTTCCATTCCTCATATTTTCGGGTATCCTACCACTCCCATCCTCCTTTCAGTGAATACTGATGCTGTTAAAAATAAAGCATGAGCTTTGTCTGAAACCTGTTTCCACGTAAGTCCAGCAGCATAAGTTAAGGTCTGTGATGAAAAGATGCTGGTGGTAACCATGTATTTTGTCCAAGAACAGCCATTTTCCTTCAGTTCGTGCACTATGGAGCTGTTTTTCAGTTAATAAGTGCTGGAGGCAGGTCAGTCATCATCCCATAGTCCTTTCAATATACCAGCCTCTGCTCTGACCTCTTGTTGTGGGTCCCAGGGAGCTCAGGTGGAAGCTCAAGCAAAAGCTCTGGTCCTCGCTGGGGCACTATGCGCTGGTCACTCCCTCTACACGTAGGGCTGGCAGGAGGGCACATGTCCACACAACTCTCACCAGCCCCACCTCGGCTAGGGAAGCTTTCTCAGGGGTCCGTTTCCATTTGCTTTATAGCCTTTTTCTCTGCCATACAGGAAGAAGAGCATTCATGTACCTGATAATCAGTGATATTAGCTCACACACAGCATCTTTCCTTAAAAAGGAAACCCACTTCTACCACCTTGCAAATAGCTGTGCAGAATAGCACCCTACAATTCAGGTATGACTGAACTACTTTCAGTAGCAGCCCTGATTATTATCTCCATGAGGAATGATTCCACTTCCACATGAACAAAAATTACCCTAACCTTCAGCCATAGCATTAGGGAATCAGTCATATATTTTTCCCTTCACATTTCTAAGAACATACAGAGGACGAAATAAAAAATTAAAAATATTAGATATTGCCTTTTGACTTGACTGTTAACACAATAAAGCAGCATTATAAACTGAATCATGGAAGTCTGCAGTCTTCGTTGCTCCCTTTGCTGGTATTACTTCATGGATATTGGAGCCCTTAGGGAAACTGGAATATGAATAAAGATTTTTTTTTTAAATCAGACGTTTTTTCTTGGTTCTGTTTCTAAAAATAATGCAGTTTGCAAAAAACAGAAGGTTTAGTTTATAACACAAACAAAATTGTTACATTCTGAATGGGTTGTAAGTACCTGATTCTTTGCCTTTTTACTCATCCCTGCTAAAAAAAAAAAAAAAATCTGCAAATCCATTTGCTAACCAGCTGCACCTCTGTACTGAACAGATAACAACCTGTGCAAGCCAGGCTTTGCTGTGAATCGGTGCTGATAGGCCTGAATCTCATAGCTTTTTTTAAATGCTAATGACAAGAAACATTTCCTAAGCCAAAACGCTCTTGTAGATCTGTCTACTTCTATTATGACTGATATTTGCTTGTAAGTACATAGAACACTTGTTCACTGTGCCTTATCTGCTATGGTGCAGCATGCTGACCTACATACCATTCAGCACAATATGATGCACAAACATCTTCTATATAATTTTTCATTTTCGACTTAAAAACAGTAGAGGCAAAATAGGATTGCTGCAAATCTAACAAAGAGATGGCATTATTTCCAAATAAAAATGTGCATTTTCCCAAAGAATTTATTTGTCTAGCAGCATGAAGTTCATACATAGCAATGCTTAAAAAGGGTGTTGAATTGCGATTAGGAAGGAAGGACTTAGCAAGAAGAACAAACCACATCTTTTCTACTTACATAGAATAATTAAGCTAACTTATTTCTCATCACAATTAAAAGTTCAGCCTTTCTGAACCATGTTTTCGCAATGTCACTAAATGCTGCTGATATAAGAATGCTGAAATAAGTGTGATAATAACAATAAAGAATGATGGATAGAAAAGGATGCAGTAGCTAAGGGAACAGAAATGATAGTCTATTACCTGCCATTGTCAAGCTAAACAGAACTACAGTATTTATGATTTTTGCTGTGATGCCTGCTATGTTGTATAAGCCCAGCCTTTATGATGATACTTGTCTACTGAATGAAATAATTAATACGTCAGTTTTTATTGCAAATAAATATATGTCTATCCAGTGGCCAAACATTATTCATATTGAATAACAGAAATGCAGCCACAAATATATCAAAAGCTTGTAAAGGAGAATGTACTTTAAGAGCTAAATTTTAGGAGCAAAACAGAAAGACTCCATCAATTCAGAACATACCTAATCAAGTTATATTCTGAAATGTTAAAGAAGGGCACAAAAAAAAGCCTTCTCAAACAATAGAAAAAAACCAAATGTTTTGCCTTAGCAGAATACAGTAGTCCTAATTCTAAAATGTATATAACTATAAATGACTTCTACACAGTAAAATTGTGTAAAGAAACCTAAATTAAAGACATTTTTATAACAATCTGTTTTATACATGCACTGAATTGAAATATATTTATTGCCCTATTATTACCTCTAGATGAAAAAGAGCAAACAGTATACAAATTAGAGGAAGCATAAATGTTTAATCCTATCAGAACTTTAAATGGAGGACACAACATGTATGTACTATTTATTAGTATTCAAAAAAATACTAATTTTCATATCCACAGGCACTACAATTTTTTGTGTCTGGTGAAACGTGGTACAGGAATCAGCTTGAGGTTTTAAACTGCAAAAATGAAAATAATCTGGATGCAAATTCAAATGCCAGTGAGGTCAATAGAAATGACACTAGAAATCCTCCATCAGCCTGTTGGCTTTATTAACCCAGGTTGTTTCTCTGTTGTTGTGTTTTAGAACCAGTGAGTGATAAGATTAAGTAAAATGTTTGGTAATTTCAACTACTATGCTTTGGTTTTATTCTAAAAATCTAAGCCCATTTGTAAAACAGTAGTGTCTGGACTGATCAGAACTAACTGATATTTTTTGTATTTCACTAAGTACCTTCTTGTGCACACTCTGAAGACATCATCTCTCAGACCAGCCACTGACTTTTCTTCTACTAAAGTGACAAGCAATGTCTTGACGCACGTTACTTATATATCATTAATGAGAATAACATCTTTAAATCCCCAAGTAGCTTTATGAGTCTAACATACAAATGGTTTGCAGTGATGTGGTTTCCAGAAATAGATTGTTACAGGCACTGATACATCTGGTATTACTCTGCAATCGATGCTGCTTTTGGTAGATTTAACTCTATGAGTAAGGTGGATTTTCCATTCAAGTATCAGAAGTTTCCAGATTCCTTTTGCAATTTTGCAATAGCTGTCAAAAAATTTTGGGCCAGATCTACACCTATTATTCATTTAAATAGCAGGGTACATAACTGCTGTGCTCAGCAGTTATGAGCTCTGTGATGATCATAGAAGCACAGACCAGAGATCAGACTTGACTATGCCAGACCCATGGCCCACGTGTTCTGCACTGAAATCACAGATTACTATCCTAGCTATGACTAAGGTTCAAATAATTCACTGTGCTCAGGAAGAGCCAAGCTTGGGACACCTCCTGATGAATTGGGCTCCAGTACATTAAACCTGTTTGTGCCCAACCCAACGCACAAAGGGAGTGTGAGCCTAATCTGAGATTAAGCTCTGGGTGCAGTATTGAGGCTGGAGTGTTTCTACTCACACGTGCTTATGACCTTGGCCTGTGGTGGCCATGTGGGTGCACGCTTGCACGTGAACAACATGAGTACTTGGCAAATACGGTCTGTGAGTGCCTGAATGACCTTTTAGCCATTGAAAAAACTTTTATGATCAAGAGCTATATTAACCATAAAGACCCCTGCCATTATCTTATCATATTATCTAACGCTGATACGTTGTAGTACATTGCACCTGGAATTGTCTTCTGAGCCCAATAAGGGTCACATGACTTTTATTTTTTTGTTTCCAAAAGGAATAACAGAGAAGTCTCTAAGCCATACGATGCTATAGTTCTTTCTCATTGAATTCCCTGGTGCCTTTTAAACACACACATAATCTGAAATAGAGGTTACTGTGTCGCATCTTCTCCAGAAGAGCACGGCTTGTAAGGGTTACATGCCTTATTCAAAATCTAATGGGAAATCTGTAAAGGAATGATGGAATAAATTTCAAATCTTCTCTCTCTTCATCTTTGTTTAGACCTGTACATAACATAGAGTATTTCTCTTCCAGCTGTAGCTCTTGTAAAAAAATTGCATTATCCTAAAATGTGCACAGGACACAGTCCTCACCCTCTAACATGAGTACGTGCAAGTAAATATTGTCATTCCGAAGGCTGAATCTTTTCCATGAGATTGTACTTGTCATTGACCAAATAAACCAAGTCTTCTAACACAACACTGGAAACATAGCTAGTGTCTGCATGTTAATTAGCCTTCCTGACCTGAATAGACTATTACCTAGGGCCCTGGCCTTCATTTCCTCAGCACCCTAAACTCCACTGCAATGAATAAAATGCAAGGCAAGGCCCTTATTTTGGAATTGCATCACATGAAAATATTGCTATTGCTTAAGAGATGGGATTTCTGAAAATGCCATGGAGAGCTTTTGACACTGCACAAAAGACCATCATTTTTTTGTTACAGAAGAAGTCCTGTGCCCCCCTAAAGGACTGTCACCCAAACCTTAGACTGTCCTTTGTGCTTTAGGAAAAATACTGAAAGTATGGTTAGGGCTTCTATCATTTTGACCAAATATGCATGTAACTTAAAGCTGTTCTCTATTTTAATAAAAGAAAATGAGGTAATACTATAAAAATAGCTTTCTTTGATCCTAGAAGCACTTTATTACAAGGTTCGCAAGCCAAGTGGAATGAAAAAACTTTTAAATAAAAAATTAATGTGAAAAAGCAAAGCTGGAAGATAGCTAGATTTAAGAAATATTGCCTTTTTTTTTACTCAGAGCTTCTGCAAAAAATATTTTTGTTTTAAAAAAATATGATTCCCCTTTCAACTCATTCCAGACACAATTTTACAGGTAGGCTCTGTGACTCATTAAATCCAGCTTTGAAGATGCACTGTAACATAAAGTATTACAATTATTGTATAATCTAAAAGCCTGTTTGGAATCTAACTCAGTAAACTTTATTAATGATCTGAAAAAGGAAGTAAATTCACACATGATGTTTAATTGTTAGTTACAGGGAGCAGAGATACTCACAGTGAGTGAAGAGAAAAGCAACATCTCATATTTATTAAGAAAAAAAGTAAAGAAAGTTACCAAATATGGATAATTACTTTAAATTTTGTTTCTCAGAATTGTGCTTTTCTGTAATGCACTGTTTCCCCATATACATTGCTATATAAGCTCTGAAAATTACAGATATGTCTTTTCAACATCGGTGTTAAATAATAAGTATCACCCCATAACACTGGGCATAAAGGCAACAGGTTAGGCAACGCTTGATTGAGCTGAGTTTGACAGTAGAAGAGAAAAAAAGAGTATTTTAAAACTACAAAGCATCTAATTTGACAGGAGGAAAGGATAGTGGCAAAAAGGAGGGAGATTTGGCAAGGTCTGTAAATGTTCCTAGGCAGGGAAACAATAGATTATAAATGAAAGTTAAAAATGAAATACATCATGCCAATTCAAATAAAAAATAAGTGAGGAAGAAGAGGAGATGTAAATATTTGAAAGGTGGCTGAGGCCATACAGGCTAAGCATTCACCTGTAAGAAGCTCTGCAAACCCCATCATTTGTGATATTTAAAATTGGACTGTCCATGGATCTAGAAAATACACCCTGGAGAATAATCTAATATTACAGGGAGGTAAATTAACAGACCAGCAAAGTCTCTTCCATTCCTTATTTATGCGATAAACCCATTGTAAAAACACTTGCATCATAAAAATTTGTATCTTTCCACAATGTACACAGAGTGGCCCTGTTCTCGAAGATGCTGAGCAGCTGCTTGGAGGGCACAGGTACCCTGTGTTTCTACTAGAGCCATGCCAAGTCAATGGTTAGCTCTGAATTACAAAAAGAAAGGGAAAAAAATCAAAAGTAAAGACAGTATCTGCCAGTATTCCATGAACAGAAGCCCATTAAAACTAAGAGGACATTTGCCTTTAAATGGATGGATGTCATTATGCATGCAAAAGTGCCCAAAAATAAAAAGGCAGAGTGACTGCATTTCGAGGAAACAGTTGAGCGGCAGCAACCATTACCTTAGCAATTGCAGCACTCGGGCTCTCTGCTCTGCAGTCTGAAATGAGGACATTCCCTTTGCTGTGTGATTTACTTAGAGTATGCCATAATCTTCTTTTTCCTCAGGTAAAATGTCAATGAGCAGTGTCCCAAATGTTTTCCCAGATCTTGTCAGGAGCCACTTTGTTTCCACAAGAAAAAAAACCTTGTGCTATGTTAACACTGCACAAAAACTAGCCCAAAAGGAGCTGGTATGAGATGAGAAGCTCATGCCAGGCAAGGATCGCACAGGACTGCCGCAGTGCAAAGAACGGATCCAAATCAGCCTTTCCACAGCCTGAGCAATAATGTGTTCTAGCTTAGGGCCAGCATGCAGACTGCACTGCATCGCTATCGGGTTGCGAAGGTACCATAGAGGGGGAGGTTGTCTGAGTGAAACTGAGTGAAGACAATAGGATTTGGCCCTTAGTTTAGTTGGCAGAGAGATACACCACAGAATTTAGAAACCTCGTGCTACATAAATAACTTTGACATTGGATGGACAGATGGATGGATGGACAGAGAGACAGATAGATGATTTTAAGATGTTACATAATATTCAGGCTTGAACAAATACATACTTCTCAATACATATTTATTACATCTAAGTATTTGACTTTACCCCTATCTATTTATTGTACCACACATAACTACTGAACTGTGAAAAGCAGAAAGTACCTTCTCTGTCACAGCAGAGTATAAAACATTGAAGACTGAGTTCCTTCATTTGGCGGCAAAAAGAATGAAAGAATAGATCTGAACTGAGATCAAAGCAAAAGGGAAAATGCTTCCTTTACATTGTTAAGAGCCTTTTCCCCATTTTGCATTAAGCCTCATTTCAATAAAAGGGAGAAAAGCGCTAAGTGGTCCCTCTGCTGTAGCTCAGTTGGTGTGGGCTCAAGGCAAGTCTGCAATGAGGACTGTACCTCTGTCTCCCATCGTTACCACAAAGGCCCCCTGGCCCTTGGGTCACAGTGTGGTAGCACCACCTGCTTGTTCAATGCCTGTACCCTCATTTTACATTACTCACTGGTAGAGGTAAATGAGTTATTTTTCCCTTCTTCGTGCTCTAAGTAAGGCTTCTGGCATGGGGAACAAATGAAGCATCCTTAGAAAATCAATTATTTATGTTTCTGAATTTAATGTTGAGGTGTACTGTTAATTCTTATTTTCAGGGATGTGGGGAACTGTACTTTTCAGAGGCTTTCAGAATTGCTCTGAAGTGGATGTTGTGATGTCTTTTAATTTTGCAGAGCTGCTAAGATAGAATTCTAGTGTGAACAAGAGGGTATTCCAATAACCATTGGTGACAGACACATTCCCAAGTCACAGATTTTGTCTGGGTCAAAATCCCCATCCAGTTTGCAGGAACAGGCTTTGTCGTGGAAATTTAGCCCTTAGTTTAGATGGCAGAGAGATACTTTGCAGAATTTATAAACTTTGTGCTACATAAATAACTTTGATGTTAAGTAATAAGAAAAGTCCAGGAAGACAAATCAGTGGGATTTGATAGCCTACGTGTGGAGATCAGAGGTATATTTGTATATCAGTAAATCGAAAGCTATATTTTAAATATCCATCTTGATGCTCAGTTCCTGAAGAGAATGAAAACAGTAAGACAAAGAGAATCTAAAAGGGATAGTAAGCTGATCTACTGATGCAACAGCATGGTAGCAATTTATAGATGTGTCTGTTTAGTGCAGATTTACAGTAGGACCTACAATCTCAGCAGTAAAATCTCTGCAATCTCAGGCCCTCTCTGAAAGGCAAAGTACATGCACAGGACCAAAAAAAAAAAAATTCCCATCAGTTCCATCCTGGACATTTGCACATCTTTGATTTTCCATCAGTCGGCAAAGAGGAAGGTTATTTTGGGAAAGACAAATGAATTGCGGTGTACCTGCGTAGTTCAATAGATGCTATTAGCACTTTCTAGTTCATATCACCAGTTTTATGGTTAACAATGTAAGCACAGAAGTCATGTTAGCACATTATCAGTAGCTTGGCAGTGATAGCAAGTATTTAATTTTTAGGTACGTAGGTGCTTATCACCACACAGACCAAGAGTGATTTTCTGTGTTCAAGAATAGAGCTTTCTCTTGATCACCGTTCACAGGAATGTAGACAGCTATCTTTTCATAGGCTTGCGCTGCCTCCTCTAAAACCCCATATACTTAGTTTTTTATTCTTTTCACCCTCCTAATGTAGGTGACCGACACAGCAGCCATCAGCTGATGCCTGAACAAGATGGAGCAGGCACAGGGCAGTTGCCCTGGCACACGTGTCCAAGCTTTCACCTGCACAGTGGGAAAATCCTTTCCACGGGGTAGCATTGCTGTCCTGGGCAGTGGAGGGCTGTGCAGGAACAGGAGGGGCAGTGGAGGGCTGTGCAGAGAGGGCAGTGGAGTGCTGGGGACACCTGAAGCCCCTCTGCCCAGAGAGGGGTCAGCCTGGGAGGATGCTGGCCATGAGCAGTGCCAACGTCCAGCTCATTGGAGAGCCTTCTAGGGCCACACAAAGGACATCTGCAGGCAGGGAACAGAGTGGGAGGCACTTGAGGGTTTGCTGCCAAGTTCCCCTGCAGCAGCAAGAAAGAGTCGGGGTTGAGCTGAGGAGCCTCCAGCCCTGGGACCCATGGGAGTAACATTTTTATCATTCAACAGTTTCATAGACAAACTCTTTTCCTGTAGACTCAAATACCCATCTAAGTCACCAGAGCTAGATTTGGGGTAAATATACAATATTTGTGTAGGCACAAAAGTAATTCAAGTCATAGGAGAATGCCTTTTTTAAGGGTATGCCACAAATCTGAATGGGTACATAAAAGCTGAACTTAAGCACCAGTAAGTTTTATCACTGGCAGGCACAAGCTTTATGTTATCAAAAGTGCTAAGTAAGAATTGTGTTTCTATGAAATGTGCAGCCAAGCAGCCGGCACTACAGAAAGCGTACATGCAGATGTTGGGCAGAACTTTATCTGTGGCCTCACTGATACTATGGAGCTTTTTGCTTTATAAGGACATCTTTTGTTTCTGTGTGCAGTTTGGAGCTGGTTGCTGGGAAAAGGAAAGGTTTATGAAGGAAACAATTGGATGAAAGCAAACATAAATATAAACACTACTTTACACTTACCAGGAAACCAGAGAATACACACTGAAACAAACTAATCTATTTGGTTATGTTCTTGAAAACACTAGAAAACTGCCCCTTCTGACACCCTAATGGGGAACATCAGTGGAGAAGATCAAATTCCACGCCAGAGCCCAGCAGGGACAAAGCAGAGTCTGTGATTAGCTTATAACACTGCTCCCCATCTGAAAAAATGCTCCCAGTTTCCCTGTATTTGGGGCTGGGGCAGGGACAAAGAATAGCATTTTGGAATAAACTCTCGTGCCCCAAGCTGCTGCTGGACAGGCAGGTATGAAAACTGGCTTTCCACCTGCAGAGTTCCTAATCCTGTACGTACAAGAGACAGAAAAGTACTGACACGTGTTTATGGATGGGTGGAAGTATGCACGTGAAATGTTTTTGGTAAACTGATGGGAGCGACGCTGGCTGGTCTCGCACAAACACACGGGGCCGGCGGTCCAGACTCGGTGCACAGGTTCAAACTGAACGTTGCCACTTCTCATGTTTAATTTGATGAGGAGGCTGGGGAGGGAAGGGGGTCTACGTTTCATTTTTGACTCCTGTTCTAAAAACTGAAAAGTGAGAAATTAGAAACTTCTTTGTTCTTTCACCCTCTTTGTTCCTTGCTCCTCGATATACCTGCAACTCTTTTTCTCCCCAACCATTCCTGATCCCTCCCTCTCATGAACAATTGTGCAGTCAAGTGATTACATTTTGATAGTAATCCTACTTTCTAAATTTGACATCAGTCTAGAAAAGAACAGCATTCCCTTATTATAGCAGTATATCACATCTCATCCCCCATTTTCAACACAGAATCCCACTGTGAGTTCCCACTACCCATCTGATGAGGAAAGAAGGTAGGTAACTTTCTGCTGAAGACAACATCTCTCTCTTGCCTATTTGCGCAGGAACCCAAGTCAAACTTTTTCCAGCAAGCTTCTTGGAGGAGAAGGCCAGAGTTGTGGCATTGCACTGCGCTCTCCTCACACTGGAGCTGTCAGCTACAATCAAAGCATCCATGTATGGTATTTCCAGTGGAAAAAAAAAGAAAGTACACAGATGTATAGTTTGCATTTATGTACTGTAGGGACACCCTTGAATCGTGTTAAAAAATGTCAGTCAAGACATCTGGTCAGCTGTCCTAATCCATATTGGGGTTTTTAGACTACTGTTATGCCCCAATATGCTTTGAACATTGCCAATATGCTTTCTCTGCAGTAGCAGCAGTGTGTCCCCTTTGGTTTCACAGCCCATCCCCGGCATTGTTTTTTATAGTGTCACGTACCAAGCAAAATGAAAAACCACATACTGTATCTCGTGTGTCTGGCTAATGAAACTGGTAGGACAAACCTTGTGTGATTAGGAACAGGGATGGATTGGCTTAGGTCTAGTTCATCTTACGGACTGCAAAAAGAATCAGCTGTCACTTGTGCCATGCAGCAGATGGACAGTTTGCATCCGATTTACATGCAGGCGCCAAAGCCTTTAGAAGCTTTGGCAGCCCACTTGCCATCAGGCAGCAGACTTTGATGTCCTGCAGATGGTTACAGCAGCCATCTTGCGCTCGCGGTGCGCGGCGCTGTTGTGCCTTCTTGCAGGCGCCGGCCGGTTCGCTCCCAGTGCCTTTGCCGCAGCGCGTGGTGCCTACCCAAGGCTCAGGACCCTTTGGCCACTGCTGAGGCACAGTTGCATTTTCATTTCAATACAAAGCTCCGCTGTGCTTTGCTTTTATGGCAACCGCATGCTCGCACCCACAGTAAAAATCCTAACGGTGCCTACTGCAAGCTGTCCCCGTGCTCCCTCCGCTGAGCTTCGCTGTGTTTCACATTCCCTACCTAGAACCCTGTCACATCCACCACCCCCCACTCCCTTCAGCCACAATAGCATAATTTCAGAATAATCACTGATCCAATTTCTGTCTGAATTTAGCTCACCAATGCAGCTTTGCCTTAGCATGGTTCAACCCATCCTAGGTAATGACATGGAACAAAGAGTTTTCTTCATGGTGGTCAGGCTAATCTTGTTCCATTAATAGCCCAGAGTAATCTGTCAGCAGTGGAAAGCTGTGGCTGGAGGTCTTCCAAAATCAGCTCTTTCGCATTTGGTATGAGCAGTTAGGAGTTCTGACTGGCACTATTAGGTGGGAGCCATGTCATCGTGCTACAGAAGGGACTGCAGTTGTCCCCACTAGGTAGGATCAGCCCAGTATATTTTACCATGCTTTTCCATCCCTTGAGTGCTACTGGAAGTTCAGCAAAAAGTCTCTGAAGAGTCTTTATGCACCAACCTAGAAGATACAAATTCAATAATGTGTGATTTCCAGGCAGTTGGAAGTAACAGAAAATATCTGGGGGGTGCGGGAGGGAGAATATACATCTATATCTTTATATGCACATACATATAAATTTTCAATTAATATGGACTGGTTACAGCCAGCAAACAAGAAGAAAAAAAATAAACAGTTAATTAGGGCTTTTTGAATCATTGTTATATATACAGTGCATCATTTGCAGGTGCTACAAAAGTGAAAAATAACCATTATAATTACTAGTATTCAAAGATTCATATTTTCCTCCATGTAATTGATTTAGGATTATCAGTTTTCTTGTAGTTATACAAAAGGCCTGTCAAGGTGTTTCCACACGTGTTTGGCTCATGCATGTTCCAAAAACAAGTCAAAATGCCATTGTATTTCACACAGCACAGTTAAAGTTAAAGTGGTTCTGAAAAATAGGCCAGGTTTTACCTGGATCGTTATCTCAGTTAAATTATCTTACATGTGTTTTAATTTTTTTCTTGTTCATCCTTTCTTTATCTTTTTTTCCTCTCTCTTTCTTTTTGATAAAATACATCTGTGTTTGTTGACTGCCCCAGATTATATCTAAGTGAGGAGTGGGAGTACTTGCACCTGGTACAGTATATGTAGCTTAACAATACATATCATTACATTATTTACAGCTCATTTTATGTTATTCAATAGTAAACTGCATATTAACCCTTTGAGAACTCGGCTGGCGCTGCTCAGTGAGGCAGAGGAGCTCTGTGTTTTTCAGGGCTGTGGGAGAATGTCTATAACTGTATTCATAAAGATGGCAGCATGCTCATTACAACAGAGATCACCACCAGAGCCAGCTAATTCCTCTCCCAGGAAATCTCATCCGTAATCACATTCCTCACCACACCACGCTTGTACTTCTGCTGATAACACAGGTTATAAAAGGGACTCAGTCAGTGCTGGAGTCAATTAATGAACCGGCTTTTTAACCTCCTTTATTGGAGTACATCCGGCACCAAAGGGACCTGATGTTGTGCTGCTGGCAGGAGAAGGGCCCAAGTGATGCAATTTCAGGCTGTTTCAGCCCGGTCTCCAGTTCCGAGAAACAGGCATCATGACTGACCTCATTCAGCACTGACTCAGCAGCCCCAGCACCCGGAGGAAAGGAGGCAGAGCTCAGACGAAGCCCAGAAGAAACACTCTCCTCCCTGCCCAAGGAGGAAACGTTACCTCTGACCAAAGGACTGATGGATTCAGCATCACCTACACTTGACCTGCTGCTGGAGAAGACCATGAGTTATGAACTTTTATTGTGTTTGCATTTGTGGGGTGTTTTGGTTTTGATTTTGTTTCTTTGGGTTTTGGGGTGGTTTGGTTTTGGTTTTTTTTTTTCGAGGGGAGAGGGAGAAAGGCAGGGAAGTTGCACAAAGGCAGGCAATAAAGAGGAAATGAAAATGTCGGGAGACGGCATGATGGATGTCAGGACGGGGGGAACTTGAATACACAGTGCCATGCAAAACCTTTCCCTCTATTTTAGCAATATTCAACATGGTCACACCATGCAGAGAAATGCACAAACTGGCCTTTCTTTTCTCTGGTGATTTGTTTGGCATACAGCACACGTATCTGTCAAAACGTTGTGTATGCCATGCGGTGCCGAGATAATTCTTCTGTGGTAAGCACAGAAGTAGGAAGGGGATCTTGCATCATAACACTCCTATTTCTAACCTTTAAATACTCATCAATATCTCTGTTGCTGACTTAATCAGTCTCAAGATTATCAGCAATTTAGTTGCATTTTGTTGGTAATTAGCTTGATAAATTAGCATCTGCAATATAAAACTTGACATCTTATTGTTCCCTCAGTTTTATGGTACTTCTGAAAAAAACTGCAGCTTATTTTAAAAATTATCATCTCTATTACAATAAAGGCAAATTCCAAAACCAAAGTTTGACAAGCTTAGCAGCAGGCAGAAACAAGCTCCACTGATATCCACTGGGCAAAATATCAAAGATGAATAGCTCATAATGCAAACTTCAAAAGTATGGTTTTAAAAAAATATTTGAATCTGTCCACTGTGGGCAGCTGCTTCTTGTGAGTAAAATAGAATAAATGCTCAATGAATTCATTTTCCACATTTTCTGGGGAAAGACTGATGAATAAACTTTGAAACGTGAGGGAATTGAGAATTGATAGGAAATAAATGTATTTATTCCAGTGAGTCCCTCAGCACTATCAGAATTTTCTGAAATCAGGTAAAAAAGAAAAGCTTTTCTTCTAACACCTCTTTTCCTTTCTGGGACATATTGTTACCTCTCACAGAGACCCCACTGTGCAGGACACTAATGTCTCTTTTTGTTTTAGGGGCAATTTTCAAAAGGACTGTTGAAGCTTTTTCCCAAACAGCATCCAAAGGCAAACCCATACTCCCATTTCCTCTTTTTCATTACGAGAGGAATTTTTTAGGTATCTTTTTCAGAAAATATGTTTAAAATACAGCAATTTTGCAGTACAGTTGTGGTATTATAAACTGAAAACTCCTCGGCATTTTGTTTGAGCCATTATTTCTATTGTAGAAAACTGTACTAATAGAAACATTCCTATTAATCTGAATTTGAGATATTTCATACAATGTGTATTACCTTTCTGCTGCCTGCAACCTTCTGCCAGGTTTTTTTTCCCCCTTTTTTTAGGAGGTGCTTTGAGAGGAATATACCATGAGAACAATACACAGCTGCTGCTGTATAGAGATATCTAATTGTCAATATTGTGGAATTTCTACAGCTTATTACTTGCATTCAGTCTAATTCTGGGCAAATTGCCAGTCACTTCAGGGACATTCAAGTGAGCCATATTACACGTGGTACGGCATCACAGCTTTAAGATACCCGGCTGTTTTGCCTCTGGCCAGGGAATGTTTGTACCAATGCTACTGAGTGAAGGGGGGTAACTACAAATAAAATAAAATTTGTATTTTTTCAAGTGGGCTGCATTTCAAGCCCAGATGTTAGTAATGAAAGATTCAATTTAAGGATTTAAATTACAAATAAATAAAGTATGAAACAGATGTGATTTTTAAGGAAGTTCAAATTATCCAGGAAGAAAAATATCTCTGTGCATGACAAAGTAATAGGGATTGTCTTGAGAGTCTGTTGAAAACAATCTGCTGTGCTAGATACACCCTTAGGACAGGATTGGTTTGGAATGGGAAGGACTGGTGGAGCTTGTCATTAAACAAAAATTGTGTTTAATAAAACTTTATAACCGTGATTAATCCTATGAGGCCCTAAAGGAGTTTGCAGTTTCTGATAAACACATTTTCCTTGTTTGCAATGGTAATGATATTTTGAAGTGAATGGAATCTGAACAAAAAACTCTAAGGGTAAAAAAGGACTTGTCAGGTACCACCTATGAAGAAATTATAATGGCACAAAAGAAAGAAGGGCCACCCACAAGGGAAACCTTAGATTATATGTTTGAAAGAAGGGGAAAAAAATGATAGGTCATCGCAGGTCTCTTTACAGTAGTTTGATCACCACAGAATTGCCTATAAAAACCACAGAAATTATTCGAGGCCATTTAGCATGGGAAGATTAGAATCCCACATGTTCGATGCAGGTGCTCACTAGCAAATGCATAAAGCACTGGAGCTACAGCCGTGAATTTAAGCACCGGGTATGCGGAGAGCAGCAAACATTGCTCAGCATGGATGCTTTGCTGACCAGCACAGTCATGTTTAAAATGTCACATTTTACAAGGAGAGCAGCTAAGCAGTAGCTATTGATGGTGATTATGATTAAGGATCTAATTCTGCAAGGTGTTGAAGAACATGCCTGGCTTTAAGCAGTAAGGGACATACACTTCCTCATGTGCTGCACGGACTTTGCCTGAGGAGTCATCCATGTGTTCTTCACCACAAGGAAAATAATTTCTAAGGTTTCAGCAAGCAATTAAGAAATCTGTGTGCCCAAATGGAAGGTAGAAGGATTGCATAGCACATTGTAGAAGTTTCTAACATCTACTATCCCCCCAAAACAGTGTGGGATAGAATGTTAACACAATGGGGTGGAAGTAAACCAGGTCAGAATAGCTGCGGTAACAATGTGCTAAACATTACCTACCTTTTACCTGATTTTATCTTGTAGTAAGTAAGAGGACTTCTTTTTATTATGTGCACTACTTATAAATTCTATATGTGCTACTGACCAGCTTGAGACCAAGTGATTCCACCATCCTTGCAGAAGGAAAAAAACAAAAAACAAACAAACAAAAAAATCCACCAAAAACCAAACAGCTTTCTCTGGGATGAATACTCTAGCATTTCCCAGACCTGTCAGAAGTTTATCTTGATTTGGGACAAAACCACATCTTGATTTCAGTTTATCTTGATATGGGACAAAAACCACATTTAGAAGTGCTGCCTTCAGCCAGGGAGTGTATTTTTTTTTAATGGGAGAGAATGAACATTTCAAGATATGCTGAAACCAGAAGTTTTTAAATTAATATTTTTATTTTTCTCAGTTTTATTCTTAGGGGTTTATTTTTGCTTGAGACCTTTTGAGTCTTGTTTCCTTTCCTGGCTATATCTGAGTTTAGTATCAAAAGGTAGAGTGCAGCACAGCTCTGCTACCTCCTAGCTCTTTGTGATGAATTTTTCATTTCCTACATCATTCACAACTACTTGCTGTCATTTGATATGGCCTGTATAGCAACTGTATATATCTGGACCTTAAACAGAGACAAAATCAGGTTGAGCCTTTATGAAAATGTGTCCTATTAAAGTGCAGATTTCCTTGCACCACCATATCACAAACAGCTTTCACAGGAAAATAAAAGTGTCAATCCAGCATGGGCACATGGGTGGCTCCAATGACCCAAAAGGCCTTTACGATCTCCAGCTCCTATGATTCCATAAAGATATGGTGCTTCAAGGCAAAGCAAGGAAGACTTTTTTCAGTCAATCTCCAAACATTTCAGGTACTTCTATTATCTAGCATAACATAAACAACATGAAAAGGAAAACAGTGCTATAAGGTGAAAAGGAAACATCGAGCACTGAAGTTGTAGCACACTGTTATTTTCCAGATTAACAAGCAAATGTCTGTTTGAGGTGATGCTGGGGCACATTGTATAGATACATTGGTCTTTTCACTCTCCATGGAGAAAAAGCTTCTGTTTGCAAAGCACAGAAGCACACACACAGGAAAAAAAAGAACCACAACAGATTTGTATTCCATTCTTGCACAGAGTCGTCATTAACTTGCAATGGGAACGAAGGACCCTCAGCACTTTCCAAAGACGCTCACTATCTTGCAGGGTTCATCTCCATGAACCATGTGCATCGTTAGCTAGCTTGCATAAGGAAGCCTAACATATAAAATAACCTGGTAGCATCTGCCCTATCAAAACCTATTAGTTAATGCTTCCATTTCAGCAAAGCACTATTAGAAAGACATTATGGTCCTGAAGAAGTCACAGCTTTAAGGTGGCATTTGTGTCCTTTTGGGACTGACTGGAACAATGGTCCTGAGGAGACCTCGGGGTGTGCTCAAATATATTTTTGTACATCATGTATTTATTTGCCATCCAATATTTAGCGGAGTTTTTTCAAGTTACACTAGCTTTAATTTTCTTGTAGTGGTTAGTGCTGAACTGTATTTTTTTCCATTCAGGTTCTAAGGTAATCATTTAAGGATTTATCTTCCAGTTAAATAAATTCCATACTGACAGTATTACTTTACAATAGGAAAACAAGTAGAACAACAATTTATCATTTTTTATATGGCTGCATACAGAACAGTGGCTCTGTTTTTTGTATTATTATTACAGCAGCAATTAAAAGTGCCAGGCAGGGACCAGTCCCCACTGCATTATGTGCTATTTAAACATAAAGTTCAGCCTCCCTAATAAGTTTACAGTCTCTCTTGCACAGTGCCAGACTTTCTTGCCTTCACAAACACACTGGCTTCTTGCTGTATCATCTCCAAAGGGTGGCCTGAGGATGCCCTCAATAGCAGGTTTGCTTGTCATAAAACCCCAGAGTCTGTGCCCAGGCTCCAGGGCAGACAGGAACCCATCAGCCCCTCTGTATCCAACAGAGGGTTGTCTACCTCTTGCTACAACTCTGCCGTGGGGAAAGATGGTGCTCCCTTCCAGTACTTTATAATCCTTACCCAAGGACCTCGTCATGCAGCTTAACATATCATTTTCTATGGTCTTTTTAAGTACAAGTGCACATCTGCAGAAATATTTCTAAAGCTATATGTAAAGTTTAATGTATAGTGCATAAATAACAGATGCACAAGTGCATCTTGAGATGAACAAATTCTGTGAACATATTCGTAATTAGATATTATAACACATTGCAGACTTCAGGAAAGATACTTTCTATGAGGAATTGTAGGCATCAATGCATTACAGAGTGAGGGGCTGGATTTAGATCATGAATCTCTTTTTCCAATTTATAAAGCTGCCAAAGTTGACACAAGAGTAGGTAAATTAATTGATAGGCCTTGTGCTATAAAGGTGTAGGCTTAAAAAGTAAGCCTGAATGTGCCACACATCCTGCTGAGCCCGAGCACTGTGAGGCTCCCTATGGGTTAGCCTCACACAGAGATTAGAGGAGTCCTCTGAGTCAGACCATTTTTCTCTTGGGTTTTATAGACTTCCCCATACTGGGTTTATTCCTCCCGCAATGCCTGCCTGCCTGCCTGCCTGCTGCCAAGAGCTTGTGTGCCCCCATCAGCGCACCACCCTCGGGCAACACGCCCATCTTTGGGACCCCAGCTAATGCCTCTAGACACATCACCATGGCATGTGGAGGTACCAGTCCTCTCAGAGCCAGTTTTGGATTAGTTGCACTAAACCCCATTGCACCACCTGAAGCTGCCCTGATACTCTCTTTGTATTAACTGGTTAAATCACAAACCCAGGTGCTGCAGGTCAGGATGGCCTGGGAGAGCTTGCAGGCTTCTTGCCAATACCACACCTAATCTGTGGGTTAAAAGACCACTTTGGTTTCCAACAACCGCAACCTGACAGCTCTCATGAACAATGATTCTGCTTTTAAAATATGGAATCCCTCAGTGGAATTAAAGCCCAGTAATATGGTTGTCTGTTATTTATTCTATATTTAATAATCCCTTTTTATGACACACGTTGGAGATATAGAAGATGCTCTCATAAACTTTTTAAGATAAACCCATTTCTTTCCCAGGAGGTTCCACCTGACACAAGCATTACTGAAGATTGACAGGAAAATGTACTGGTAGCCAAGACATCCTATAAGACAAGCAGAAGATACTTAAAAGATTTATTTGTGGTAAGGCATTTGAGGAGCTGTTTGGTCTCTGCAAAAAGGAGTTATGGGGGTACTGTATTTCCAAACTGAGGTAAGGTTTTGGGGAATAAACTGAGATACAAAACTTGCTGATTTATAACATACATTAGTTATCAAAACACTGTGGGCTTTTCCACACCTCTTAGCCAGATATTACTGATTTCAAACTAGCAAGCAGGAAAAGATAAGGAACATGATGTGCCCTTGGGAACTCTACTTTCCCAGGAAGAGGAAGGGAGTTATTTCGATCACCCAGTGTGCAGCAGGGGGTTGACAGCAGATCATGTTGAATCATTTTCAAAGTTCCACCAAACTCAATAGAATTACATGGGCAAGAAGTAGGGGAATCCTCCCAGGAGTCTACATTGCAAGAAATACAAACCTAAGTCAATGCACCCCTGAAAAGCAATGTTGCCTACTTGGGAAACTACTAAGAAACACTAAGCTCTCTTCTACAGAAGAAAAATACTGTGGATTACCTCTCCTGAACAGAGGAACCATTTGTCTCCCAGAGCTGCTGGTTTGTCAGAGTGGAGGTATTTGGTTCTAGGTCCTTACCTGAGTAGATCATAAATCATGAAACAAAAGATTCCTCAAGCAACCTTCTGGAATGGGGAAGAACTAGCTGTGGGCATGGAACATTCTTCCCACCACATGTGCAAAGATGGACAGACTGATACAATTATTTTTTTCTATGTATCAAGTGGCTAAATAAACATAAAACAGCAATAGACAAAAATTAACACTTAATGTTGATTTTCAATGCCTGTAAAAAATACACTTTCCCTGAAATATTTGAAAAACAGTCTTTACTGAGAGGATGAATCTGTCAGTTTTTCAGACCAAACAATTTTTCCAAGCTATAGTTATGGAAGGGGAAGAGAGGGGATGTGGAAAGGTGCGTGAGCCAGGCTGTGCAGCACAGGCTGCTTGCAGATTTAATTGTGCTGAACTGCTGCCTCCCTTTATGTCTGCTAGATTTAAACCTCCTCACACTACCAACAGATCCAAGTCCAGCAAAGCACATCAACATGTGCTGAGCTCTAACTCAGTCAGATTACTCACACGCTTAAAGAAAATCATGTGCTTGTGTGCTTTGCTGGACTTCTCACCACAGAACCAGAAGGAATTTAGAAATGTTTTCACTCTTGAATGAAATGAAATGAAGAATTTAGGAGCAGTCAGCAGAGGCTTTTTCTACAAAACCTGCCTTTCTTTGTGTCTCTGCAACTTGACGTTCTGCTGTTTCTGCCATTTACATCTTGTTAATGCTGGGCAGGTGTTTTCCAGTGCAGGCTTTTCCATTAGCAGGATGTCAGAGGGACACACACAGGACAGTGGGATTCTTGGAAGCTACAAGGGGCTGGCAGCCTCTCTAAGCTGCATGAGAAACAGCACAATGTCAAAATTTACTCTTCAAAATATTTTAAGGTTCAGATGTTGCATCATGTATTTGGCTAAATTAAATTTCCCGGCAACTCTTTCCTTAAGCAAACATTTGTTTTCAAACCAATCCCTGTTTGTTGGTTTTTTTTTTATTTCCCCCCTCAATTTAATATCTGAATCAGCAGATTTTAAATACTCAATATATCTTTAAATGCCAATGCACAACAAGTATAGCAGGTGTTTAATTGTGGTTTAAAGATCCACATTTTTCACATTTTACAATCACAATTAAAATTAAGCAATAACACCAAAGGAGTTCCGGTATGCAGCAATAATACTTACCCATATAGTGAAATTGATAAGGATCCAGATATAATGATGCCCATTTTAGTAACCCTGTGGTGACTGATTGCTATTCTGCTGTTAGCAAACAACCAAGAAATACTTTATTTTTTTCAGAATTATCAATTTGTTTCTAGGGTATGAGAACAATGAAAACCTTAAGGGAGAAAGCAATAGTTAGTGAGGTATTAAAACAGTTCCATAACTAATAAAAACACTAAATCAAGTTAGATATGCAGCAGTGTGTCATTTCTATTTTAATAAAAAAGTACATTATTCTCTCCTCAAAATTACAAAATTTTATTTTTTTTTAGTCATTGCCAACATAATCGGAAAGTTAAAAAAAGTCATAAATCTACAGTTTCTGGAACTGTCATTTATGTGATTTTCTCCTCTTTAAAAAGACAGAGTATAGCACATGTATTCATAAAACAATCTTCTTGAAAACTTATTTGCGTCATTGCTTAGAATTTTTTTAAGGGGAGAGCTTGGGGAATTTCAGATAAAAAAATGTTTGAGTTTCATAATGTCTCCATGCATGAGTGAGCTGTGAAACACATTCTTAGGAGCTATAGTTCCTACACATACTGTACTAGGTGTTAAAATAAATCTAAGGGTTTCACACTGCACATCAGATCCTGTGATATGGAAAAACCAACAGACAAACTGATCTTTTCTAATGTGGAGACTTAAGTAATAAAATTCACTGTTCAAAGAAAGAATGACTGATGGTACAATCACAAATTAATGTGCAAAAGATCATAGTCCTTAGCTTACAAAAAAGGAGAGCAAGAGAGAGGTGACGGTCACATGGCTGGGAATGGTATGTCTATAATTTGGGTGATCTGAAATTCATTGCTTGTTAATATTTAATAACCCTACAATCCAATCCCATAGTTCTCACTCAAGCAGATTTCCCATAGAGGTCCATAACATGTATAGGTGTGTTGAAAAAACTCAAAAGATAATTAGGAACAATAGCAAATAACACTAGGTACTGGTGCTGTTCTGGTGAGAAGGGCTAGAGAGAAGTGGCACCTGTGGTGAGAGATGGCCACTTACTCAGGAAAAGGAAAATTCAAGACTTCTTGAGAATGGCAGTCCATCCAGACATGCTGAAACAAGCACAATACAAAACTTCAAGCTTAATTTTCTGCTCTGTCAGCTGTGCTGTCAATAATTAACTATTTAACAATATTAACTATTTCGTGCCTCTAGAAAAAATGTAGCTTTATGAGAAATTAAACCTTTATGGAAATATAGTGCCCAATCTTCCCTTTCTTCCTGGAATCAGAGGGGAAATCTGAGATTTTATGGGACAAAATGAGTGGAAAGATGAGGAGCACACTGCTGCATTCCCTTGCTTCATGTCCCACCTTAACTCCCTTGAACATACAGGGAGAGTATTAATAAACAGCATATAAAAGTACAGGAGGATCTGGACCTGCTCAGCCAAAATATGGATGCTCAGTCAAATTCATCTTTCTTCTTCAAGCTGGTTCGAATTAATCTGTTTAACTTCATAAATAATTAAGTGGATCTGGGGGGCAGAAGCATTCTGACACCATTAAAAGTATGTTTTTGTTGACTTTGTTTAAGTCCAGCCTGCCCTCCACAGCTCCCAGCTACTTGAATATGGGCTTTGTGAACATTCTTAAGATGTCAACATTTCATCCAAATCAAGAAAATGTTTACATTTCCAAAGCTCTCATTGAATAGAAACATGGTTTCTTGCCCAGGTCCAGCAGATTAGCCTGCTCCCAAATTAAAGCAGTGGTGAGAAGCTAATGCAGCTTAATTCCCATTCAAAGAAAACCTGCCATTTCTAAATCTGTTCCTTTTCCTGCAGATGTACCATCTGGAGAAAGTCATGTAGGAGGACAGAGAAAGAATGGGAAGGAACAGGATGCAGAAAGGCTGCCATGTAGAAGGCTCTGCATTTAGGTGAGAATATAAACTAAGTCACTGGTGAGCTACGAAAGAAATGAGTGGGTGGGGAAGAAATCTCTACTGATGGCTGGCTGACGAATGGCCACTGTATAAATACGTTGTAATTAAGAGGCTGTTCCCATCAGAAAAAGTTTACAGTCTAAATAATTCAAACACACAAAGGACCAAAGAAAGAAAAATGCATTTTATGGATGGGAAACCAAGGTACTTTGCTAACACTGTGTCCTTCTTATCTGACCTGATGAGCCTTTTCTTACAAATGCATTTTTGATGTGCTTAACAAAATGCATTCACTTCATGCAGTTGGCAGACTTAGTTGTTGCATCAAAAATAGTGAATGGCAAGTATCAGCATTTTTATATTTCTTTCCTTGTGCAAGTATTTAATAACAGGGAAATAGCAAACAACAGCTGTGTAAAAGGAAAGAGCAGTATAAATGAATGCTCATCTTGCATCATAGGGAACGATATAAGCCTAAGACTCAGACTGGAAACTTCCCCCAGATTGCAACCAGATGCTTTGCAAACAGTTTGCCACACACAAAGAGGGTCAGGAGAAACCTGAGGGGTATCGCTTTTTGCAGGTACATTGGGCATACATGGTCTCGTGTGAGGAAATCGTGAGTCTGACAGTAAGCAGCAAAGACCGGAAAGACCTCTAAAATTGAGGGATCTAAGCAAAAAATGGGGAAACCAAACAAATCCCATCTTGACAAACATAAGCAGAAGGCCTGCATGCAGGAGAGCATGCTGAGAATGACTCCAGCTCAACTGGAATCAAACTGCCCCTGACATCTGTGAAGCCAAGGGCTTTTGCCCTGCTGGGAAGGTCTGACCTGCATTGCCTTTGCCTTTGACTTTGCCAGCAATATTGAGCCTCATTTTAGGAGAGTTGTGGATAAAGAGGGTTCTTTTTCTTTCTTTTCTCTCTAGGCTTCCTTGATCTGATCATGACGCAAAAAAACTAATTACAGCAATTAATACAGAATTAGAATAGTTTCATGCTAACTCTGTGAGTAGCTTTCTAGCTGCAGATTGCCTAGAGATACAGGGTTTGAAGCAAACGCTAAAGCTCTTATTTTCCTGATTACAGCTGTTGAAAAACTAACATGTTGGTCCTCAGAATGAAGAGGGAAAGCTGACTACGAAGCCCTTATGAGTATATTATTCTGCAAAGTGCAGCAATACATTAATATAGACAGAGACTTACAAAGGAACTGAGAAATGTGCTCAGAAGTCAAATCCCGTTGCATTCTCAGGCTCTTCACGACTTTTCTGTGCTGGAAAATTATGCCTACCTGTTTACTTCTCTTTAATATCACCAGAGAGATAGATGAATCAA
>NW_010310187.1:22517-46731 GCF_000700745.2 Antrostomus carolinensis | reverse complement strand
AGTCAGCTGCAAATGTTCTTCAGTGACTTTAAACAGTGTTGGGCAAAATCTAACAAATTAGTGCAGAGAACGTAGCACATGGTAATAGCATGACCTCAAATGACTTGCTCTTCTTTTAAACTTTGTCATCAAGGCCTATACAGGAGTTGGCATATACACTCTGGACACACGTTACTCATGCTTACTTTTGTATAGCACCAAAAAAAAAACCCCAAACAAACAAGAGAAATAAAGTGTAAACACTTGCCAGCGTATTGTTTGCTGGCAATAGCAAACAAACCACATACTGAACAGTCATGCTTCATCCAACAAGCATAGCTGCTAGCCAAATGCAGGCTTACAATTGTTTGGATGAAAAAGAGACTACCATCCATTCACCTCTGTATTAAGAATTTGATGAATTGTGCTGCAGCAAGCTAGAAATCAATCTTTTGGAAAGAACTGATATGAACACTTACTAAAGGATGTGGCAAAGTATGAACTTCTTAGGTGCACAGTTTCCAAGAGCAAATAACTATAAACATCGCAGACCGCATAGTTCGTACTGACAGGGAACAAAAACCATCTCAAACAGCTTCATCAGTGGGAACCATATGTGACCCCTGAATGACACTAGCTTCAGTTCTCTTCTTGCCTTGCATTGCTTTAAGAGACTGAAGGGACAGTAACTGGACTTCCCTGGCAGCTTGATCCCTTCCTCTGCCCCAAAGTGCAGAGGCATTTTCTCCTGCATTCACTCCCCAGCCTCTGGATGAAGAGGATCAGGTTGGTGTGGGTCTTGATTCCCAGCTGGGGTGTGTCTTCCAGGCCATCAGGAAATCTGCGGTGGGAATTCTCCTCTACTCAAGGCAAGTGCAGGCAATTGAATGGATTTGCACCATCTTCCTCCAGTTAGTGCTGTTTTAAAATAACACCAAAACAACACTTTCTGTGGTGGTATGTGATATGTATCCTATTGCAATAGGATTTTGGGGCACAATGTTGGCAGAAAAACAGGGAGAAGGAGAAGCAATAGCTGCAATACTCTGCCCTCTGTCATGGCAATACAACTGTTGGGAAGGGAAAGTGAATCTGGACCATGAGCTATACAGAACCTTATCGCTCTCTACAACTACCTGAGAGGGCGGTAGGACAAGAGGAAATGGCCTCAAGTTGCACCAAGGGAAGTTTAGATTAGATATTAGGAAGAATTTCTTTACTTAAAGGGTTCTTAAGCATTGGAATGGGTTGCCCAGGGCAGTGGTGGAGTCCCCATCCCTGGAGGTATTTAATAGTCGTGTAGACATAGTGCTTAGGGACATGGTTTAATTGGGGACTTGTCAGTGTTAGTTCAATGATCGGACTTGGTGATCTTAAAGGTCTTTTCCAGTCTAGACAGTTCTGTGATTTTGTGAACTATTGCAGTCTACCAGCAAGCTTGGATTCAGCCTGAAATTCCAATACATATTCAAAGCACTCTATATGTATAGTTTGTAAGAAAATCCTCAAAATAATGTGAAAAATCTTATAGCTTATGATAACACAACCTGTCAAAGAAACAGATGTGTCCACAGAAAAAAAATCCTGAGTGTTCAGCCAGAAAATGTATGATACTAAGAAGCCCTTTAAAACAAATAACCATTAATGGAACAAACCTTTTAAAAGAATTCCTTTTCAATGCACAAAGGTTATGGGTTTAATAGATTTTTACCGTATTAGCACAGAAATGCACTTTCACTTTCTGTAGCTAATCTTGATGGAACAAACATTAACATACTGTATTTTTCTGCTGTATTAATTAATATTACAAATAAGACAGTATTATGAACCTAATAACTAACACATGTTCACAAAGCATTACTATGTTAACACTTTTCTGTAGAGACGTGAAATGAATAGCACCTCTGTTTGGATGATTATTAAAAAGGATCTTGCTTACTCAGAAAAGGGAACCCTGTATAATCTTTTCTTTTTGTTTCGCATTGCTTATAACATACCTGAGGTCCAGTATCCATAGTGTTAGCCAGCTCTGCATGTGAATTAGCTACAGAATCAGGGATTGGGTATTAAGATTAGAAGATTATAAACATATTTTCCATTAAAAAAAAAAATCTGTAACAAAACTACTGAGGTTCATGAAATGGCCCCAGGATTGAATTTGGTTCCATAGACTCATTATGAATACTAATAGAGTCACCAAGTGTTTCCTGGATTTTAAGAACCAGATCTACATGCTTTCTGGTAATTTAAATGTTAAACCACTGAAAGAATGTTTTAAGAGATTAACTGTACAACAGAGGCCGCATTTATGCACAGTCAATGGTTTGAAGACTAGATCAATATGATCACAGTTGCCTGGAGCTTGCTCTGTACTTTATCTGATAAGCTTTGACAGACCCAACTTGAGTCTACACCTTCACTATTCACACACACACACAGAGTAATATCTTCAGGTGGGGTGACCTGCCGACCAGTCATCTACATATACATTGATCAAATGAAATATTTTGCAGTCCCCCACTTAAATGTCCCACTGTGCATGCCCCCAGTTCTCATGGCACTTGTCAACCACCTCTGTTTTAAATAGCTGTTGTCATCTCCTTCCTAATTCTGGTTATCTCATTGTCATCTCTATCTCTTCTTTTTGCTCCTCCCTCTCTTTTTCTGTGAACATGCATAACCATATCTGCAGACTCTAAATAGCATCAGTGGCTCTTGGTGACCTTGTGTTGACAGCAGCATTCACAGTTTTGCTCTTCTTCCCACCTGGCAGCAGGAACCAGAGGAAATACTCTTTCCTCACCCCAAATGTTTCTCTTTACTGGGTCCATTATTGTCTTGGAAGAAGAGAACAAACATGGCTCCTTGCTGCACCTTCCTGACTTTTCTGCTTACAAACCAGTGTTGGTGCTATCCTGTCACCTTACTTTTTATACGTATTACATCCTTCCCCTTCATACTCTCCAAATCCAGTCAGTGGGTTTCAGAGTCAGTAAGCCTCCACTCAATTGCTTTCCAGCCAGCTTTAAAGAAGCAAGCAACAAAGGAAAAACAGAAGCAGGGTAATGGATGCAAAATTACTTCCTCTCAAAGCAAAGCATCCACACATGCCTTCCAGTATTTGGATGACTTAGGTATGTTTCCCAAGCTTAAATCATTGAAAGTGCTGTTCAGGAAAATGTCAAGATTGCAGAAATGGAAGAGCACTTGCACAACATCCCTGGGAATTATTAGACTGGTGCAAGAACTAACATCAGGGCAGCACAGGGAATACCATCATATCTTACCTCAGGCCCACACACGGCAGATGTCTCATGTAGATGACATCCTACTGATAATGACCCATCAAAGAAAGATCTCAAAAACTATCTATAGCTACCCGTTAATATCACAACAGGCATGCTAAGGCATGGTTTTAAAGGCAATTCTAGGCAGTGACACAGCTGGTATTTTTGTCAGTGGCAGCATCTCTGGGGAGGTCAGGTTAATTGGAAGCCAAGGTGAATAAGGTCCCAACGCTTTGGAAACTTTGATCTTTTCTTGGTGGTATAAGATATACTATATGATACAGGACTGTCATCAATGCACAGAAGCCTCTTTCTCTGACATTATTATTACAAGAATATGGTGACATCCCAAGTAATCCTGAAGAGTATTCCTGTATCATTCACACTAGGAGAAGCTTGTCAGCTATAGCTCTTCAGAGATTCAAGGTCTTTTCTCTTTCCAGTTTACTTTTTTCCAGGCATTGTTTATTGTCACTACAAGGTGTCAGTGTCACAGTGAGTGATGCTACTGGGTAAAAAGACCTAACAGAAGGTTTTTTCCTGAAGAAAATACAACAACCTTTGTGGTAATATGCAAGCTACTCATCCTCACCTGATACCTCTGCCCTAGTCAAACAACCTGCACAATTTGCAAGAAGGCACGATGCCATCCAAATAAATTGCAAATACTGTATGGAGCCACCAAAGAACTTCAACACTGAGCACTGAAATCCCAGCTGGGAATGGTCAAACGGCTGTCTGTCTTAAGGTTACACATGAACGGTTAATGGAATGTGCCACTGCTAATCTACAGCAGGTCATGATTGGAGTCGGCTCAAAAAAGTTTAAAAGCTTCCACAAATGTGTCAGTTGTATTTGCCTGGTAGAAGGGAGAGGGAGAAAGGAGATGGGAGCAGGGGAGGGAGGACATTACACATACTCTACTTTGAACCTGATCACAAAGGACAGTATGAGTACGCCTGTATCATCTATATTCTGACACTCAGTGGCATGGGGGCACCAGCACAGAAGCAAAAGGACAGGAGATCAGCACAGTCTTCACCTGCACAATTTACCCAAGAAAGGTTTAAGTATGGTGGTAGGAATATGTAGACATTGCTCACATCTCTCACAGTTGGTTGTAATGTGGACCTCTCCCACTCCGCTAACACTTGATTAACATTGGCAAATGTGAAAGGGCAACCACAGGCTGCTTTAGCTACAGTTACTTACCCCGCAGCTCAGTGGTTAATTTGATGCTATTTTCATTGAGATAGTTATATTTTCAAACTGCCTACAAATTATTTTAAATTTTTTATGCTTTATTCTGATATTTTACTTCCCTTAAAACAAGTCACTGCTGGCTTTTTTCAAGACATGGAGAATAAGAAGTCCTAAAAATCTTTTTCTCTGCTACTTAACTTTTAATTGTTCCTGTCTTGCACCCTCCTCAACACACTGCTATCCACTGTGCCAGGCTGTAGAAGAAATAAAAGCCCACCTTCAAAACCTGGATCTTTCCTTTCAACCAAAGGAGAATGTTTCTGAAATATCTTTCCTGAGGAATATAGATCCTTTAAATACCATAGGGGTATATTGGCATGACATGAGTCAGTTGGTGCAGCTACTGTAATGCCTTGAGTCTTTGTCTAGGGGCTGAAGCCAGCACTGCCAACATCTGCCAGAGCTGGATTGCTGATCCAGCTGTAGTCGCACCCTTATTAGCATCATCCATATCACTATATCTCACTACTCATATCAGAACAATGTAGTTCCACAATGCTGTCCTTGAAAAGAGAAGACAAGAAAGTAGAGGTGAGTTAATTTAACTGCAGAAAAAACTCAGAATTAATAATCAACCAAGCTATCTGGAAGGTAAAAAAATGCTAACAGCCAGCATAGATTTATTAAGAATAAATCATGTCAGGCCAGTCTATTTTCCTTCTGTGAAAGGGAAACAGTGCATGTGGAAAGGGCAAAGTAGTCAGTGCTCTCTGCATTGGCTTGAATAAGGATTTGACAAATTTTAATAGTGCTTCCTCATAGGCAAACTAAACAAAGACACGCTGCAAAATCACTGTAAAGTGGTTACAAAACCATTCAAAAAACCTCACTTGGGAGAACCATAACCAGTGCTGCTTTATTCCCACAGTGGAGGAATGGGACCTCACAGGGAGCTGTTCTGAACCCAATATGATTTCCTACTTCCAGCAATGTTTTGGACCCTGAATACTTTTGTCACCTGCTGATCACACTAACCTTACAGCTGTTGCAAGCACATTAAAAGACAACACCGGAATTCAAAAACTTGCTTAGAAATTGGAGAAATTTCATGAAAGCAATCAAGATGAAGACATATGAGAAGACAATCATCTGCACCCAGAAGAAGGAGAAGAGATAGTTGATTGTGGCTTTTCAGAAAAGGGTTAATTGGTTGTAGCACATCACAAGGTAAATATAAGTTAAAAATTCTGTGCTGTTGTGAATAAGTCAAGAAACACACTGGTATGTATAAACAAAAATAGTTTCTACATATCAATGCAAGGGGCTTCTGCTTTACTGATGCCTGGCAAGACTGCAGCTAGGGGTCAGCTCTGGTACCAGCAAGACCTCAGTTTTGCAAAGCATGCTTCAAGAAAGATGTGGGCAATACAAGAGTCCCTGGGACAATAAAAAATGATACTAGATTTAAAAACTTACTCTATTAAGAGAGACTGAAATGAACTGAGAACTTGTATATATGGAAGAAAACAAGCAGATGGAAGTCAGAATAAGAATCTTCTTATTCCTATAACCAGAATATGAAAGGCTAATGCAAAGAAGAATAGAATAAGATGTACATGATGTAAAATAACAGGATTAAAATGCAACAAGGGAGACTCAAGCCAGATATTAAGGAAAACTCTATAATAGTAAAAATGGTTAATGACTGAAATAAAGGGCTAGGGAGACTGTGGAATCTCCATCATCGCAAGTCTTTACGAAGGGGTTAGACAAATGAGTGTCAAGAACTGTAAATTGGCAGACTTCTTGATGGTCCTGTCTATCACACTTCCTATTTCTGTATTTCAAAATGAGGTACCACTGCACTCAAGTCAGCTCTGGCCAGTGCCACTGTTTGGGAAACAGTGATGCAGAGGAATAGATGTGACTCAGAAGACAGTCACACTATTGGAATCCATGAAGGTATGGACCCCTGGGGTGGGGTGGGATGGACCTGGACAGCTTAGCTCTACTTCATACATATTGTCTGAAAACCATAGGTCTGTTTCTCAAATGCAGCAAAGCTATTCAGGAAAGGTAAGACCTGAGAAGGCGCAACTGCTCCATACAGAAAGAGGTCCTGGGTCTCCAGCTCCCAAGTCAATGGGATTTGTGGTAATAAATAGGTTCAATATATGTGAAATTCTACCCAAAACATTAAGCATTAAGACATGAAACATTTTTTAGGCCATGCACTTGTGCATTATGTGAATTACCGCAGATTTATCCACTCTGTACTAGAATACACTGTGCTATTAAGTGTGGGTACTTTCAGAGTAAAAAAAAAAAAAAAAAAAAGCATTTGGTTTATAATTCCATTCCTAGGTGTGCCAGTTTTCTAGACTGCACCCTCCCCTCCTCCCTCCCACCCAGACTAGCTGGAATACACGTGCAGAATTCAGTTCAGTTCTCAGTTCTATTTATGTTGAATGGTGCTTTACTATGCATGTTGTCCCACTACAGATTCCTTTGCATTTGCAGAGTAAGATAATGGGATTATGTTCAGGTTTGGTACAGTAATTTTTGACATTAATAGATTTCTTTTTTTTCCTAAAAGCAAGCACATAAACTATGGAAAAGATTGCTGCAAGAAAACTACTTTTTATGGTAACAAACTCTCAGCAAGCTAACAATATAGCCATTAACTGCTGTTGTAATTCTACAAGTAAAAGAAAATATTAAAAAATCTAGAGTGGAAGCTTTGAAGATATACCTCATTTACTATCTAATTAATTCCTAATGACATAATCTTTGGTGAACAGTAAGTGCAATTCAGAAGATCAGAATTCTAGTATTACTAGGTTTTATAACCAAAGTGCTGCTTTACCACCAGTTTCTGTTCTTTATTGTCAAAAAGAAAGAAGAAAACATGACCTGTTTTAAACGTGGTGATAGAAGGCATTTTTATGAACTGAACATTCATAATTCAGTTATGGCTTTGAATTAGCCCTACATGAAAATGTTTTTACGTTTTTGTCCTAAAAATACATAAATAAAAATAAAGCCATGCCATAGAAACATTAATTACTGCATTGTCTTCTTCATGGAAAATAAGGTCTGGATAGTCTACTGCATTATTTGTGCTAAATAATCAATATTTTACAGTCTTACCATGTTCAACTTTACAAGTACATCTAAATATCCTTTTTGAGAAATTCTGGTGCAATACTGTGAGCATAACTCATGGTCATATTCAGGTGAATTAATGATTCCCTGAAATACACCAGGCATAGGAAGTCATATTTCATCTGCATCTATTTCTCTTATTCATTACCTAATCTTTCAAACCCCAAATCTCTCAGCAGCTCCTTCCGAATTTAAACAAAACATGTTCTAGAGTTCTCTTTCATAGATAGGGCACAAATAAGTACATTTACCTTGTCACAGACCATTGAGGAAAGCCAACATTAAAATTTTAAAAAAGTTTACCATCTGTATGCTCAACGCTTTAATAACCAGTAGAATACCGACATATACCAGAATGGTTGCTAAAAGGTTTATAAAAATAATTACGAAGCTGCCACTGACTTGTACCATTAATTTTGCAGGGTCCTGCATTAAAAGACATAGCTGCACAATACACAACCCCTTACTCTCCCTTCATGTCACTTTGTAGAGACTTTGTCCATACCAACTCTGGCTGTGTTGCAAGTTTGCTTTGAATTCAATAAGAGAAGTGGTGAGAGAGTATTGCAATGCAACATAGCAGAATGTATCCACATTTCAGTAGTTTTAGAAGAAATTTTGATCAAAGTTTAATCATTCTTTTTCATACTGGTTTACCCAAAGTTTGCAAGTGTCTCTTCACACATACTTAAATTCAGACTTGCCAAATGTGTACCATTAAATGGATGCCCACCACATATATACTTTTTGTACTGATGAATGACGGGGAAAAAGACACAAATTGCAGACAACAGCAAACTTCTATTGGAAGGCTCAGTTATCTTCCTACCAATGTATCTCCCTTGGTCTTACTAAATACAAAGAGCAATGCAATCTTAAGATCCTAGTTCCGAAAAGGTGTCATGTACAAGCTTAGCTGTAAACAGGTGACCAAGGATGTAGCAACCCACTCAATCCAATAACACACCAAGTGTTTTTCTCAGTTGTGCTGGCTTGATGAATCAGCTTTCAGCACCAACAGCCTGAGTCCAGGTCAATCTCTTTGAAACCTGGTAAAAGTTCTACCACCCTGGAAAGAATAAAAAGCATCACCTTATGTAATCCTTTGCCTCTGATGAAGTTAAGCTGAGTATACATTAGACTTTTTTTTTTTTTTTTCTGTAAATATATTGCTTATATTTGCACTATGTTCAACTGAAGAATAACATTGTCTTTTAAGGTAGCATCATTTCACAAATGTCACTGTAGTTTTCCCCAAAGTATTATCCATTAGTTATAAGAGGTGCAAATGAAAAGGATTTTAAAACTGGCATGAAGGTAGAGGAATAAGGAATAATGCACTAATAGTCTAGGTGGTGGTTGGATTTTTGGCAAGCTTTCAAGAGAGGAGAGACAGAGAGGTGATCACCTGAACTGCTTGTACATTTTTATGCATTAAGATAAAAAGGACATAACTATCAGGAGGTATGAAACCATTTCTAAGGTAGGAATTACAAACAAGGACCCACTGTAGTGCATAAATGTGCATACTTATATATGTATATATATATATATATATAAATTCACATCTTTATGTACTTAAATGAAAAAGGAGAATGAGACAGCTTGGCAGTTAGGGCTTCATGTAACTCATCACCTCCAATGGTGTTTTACAGTACTGGGACCAGTCATTGACCAAAGTTATGGATCACTTCTGGTCTGTAAGACCTGACATGACTCAACTATGTGTGCAAATCAGAACTTGATAAGGAAACGTAGAGTAGGTTTCAGTAATATTAGTTTGGTAACTGGATTTTTTCACTACCTGAGTGTGCTTTGGATTTTTTTTATTGTCTCCTAAGTTCTCATGGAAAAATGAAATAGCATTTTTTTATTCACTTCCATCAATTAATTCACAGGTGAAAAGAATTTTGACCAGCATTATTCACAGTTACATGCATCACCGTTGTGACCTATTCAGAATAATAAGTTAAAAATGTTTTAGATGTTGTTTATGCAAATACAGTCTTTAAATTCTTGTTGCCAATACACTGGTTTTAATTTTTTAAGTTAATTTTCTTGTTTTGACATCTGAATGGCTGCCATTCACTCATTCTTCTCTGTTTTCTTTCTTATGGTGCACACATACTTTTATATGAATAGCATTCAGTTCAGAAACAGAGCTAAAGACATTTCTTCTGTTTCCTCTTCCCATTCTGCCCCTTGACCACAAAATTGTGAAAAATCATAAAACAATGGGAAAAAAAAAGTTATCAGACAGCAAATAACCTCAGGTAGGAGACCTTCTGTTTCAGCTTACTGCTGCATTGATTCAACCATTGACTTATACCTATGACTTGCACCACCTTTTGGCTCAATACTTTAATAATGAGGTTATTAGCTATTCTGGGTATTAGGTCTTATAAAACTCTGAATTATTTTGGCCTCATCTGGTAGCCAAGCAGTGGGGAATTAGATATGAAGATTTACAGGACAGAAAAAAAATGTCCCATTCTGCCATACTTTAGGATCCAATAGTGAGAAAATGTAAGACACTTGCCCAGTACTTTCTCACATCCTGTATCCTTCTAAATCTCAGTATGGGCTTGGCACAAGTTTAACTCTGCAGTGTAATATAACTCCACTGCTATAGAGGAGAAAGAAAATATTTAAAGATTAAGAGAGAACAGAGAGACCATGTTTTCTCTTAATTGTTTTGGGAAATAAGATGATAATAAGAAGGCCTCAGGATCCTTTGTTTTGTTGAAAAATCTTTTGGTAGTCTGTGCAGATCTTACTATCTTCCATGTATTTTCAATACTCTAACATGAAGCATAATAGTTCATTGTTGAGCAAGTTTATACAGTCTGTAAATTATAACAGGTGAGTAGAACAAAATCCAAAGTCTTTGGATTCACATCTCACTTTGTAGTCACTGCCTAAAGATAATTTCTCATTTAACTATGGGCTTGTTGCACCTTTTACAAAATTTGAGAGCACAGTTAACCTGAACTTGCCTTACCGAGCAGACATGAGTTTACATATTTACAGTTTTCTAATATGTAAAATTAGGTATTCAAGTTTGTACAAGGCAGTTTAAGCAGTGGTTCCTTTCACATTTAAGCATCTTCTTCCCTCTCCTTAATGCGTAGAAAAAAGAAAATACATACATATATATATATATGTATACAGCAACATAGGGTATATACTACCTATCTTGCTATTCAACTAAACTTAGACACAGTCAAGTCTGACAAACTGCTTTTCTGATAATACCACTGTAAGAAAAGATTTTTTTGCTGCTGTTTTGTTTAGATAGCTGGATTTTTGTTTGTAGGTTTGAGGAGTTTGACAGCAGGACTGACTGGGACGGGATTACTTTGTCTCTTGTCTTGCTTCATCAATCAAGTGTTTCAACTTTCAGAAGCAACCTGTGGATGCTGAAGCTCTTATAACTGATTTAACAAGTAACATATCTGCATTTGAGTGAAAGACAATGTAAGATGTAACCTGCTTTTAATCATCATAACAAACAGCAAGAAAAGCAGAGTTCAACGTGTTTAGGCTCTTGTAGCACCTCTTCCCTTTCATACCTTTAAATATGAAAATAATTAAAAATTCTCTCTTGGCTATCTCTAATATACTTGGGATTAATTCCCCTCTGGAATTGTATGTCTCTTTTCATCAACTATAGATGAAACTTAGACATCTAACTTTTAGATCACTAAAGATAATTAAGATGAATACTGCAATATAGGGGCAGGAAAAAAGCATGGGTCAGGAGGTGACAGTAAAAAAGTCTCACCATATTTGATGTTAACCTGGTTAAAAAAAAAAAAAGTCTCTTTAGGAAGTGCATGGATAGAAGACTCTAGCAGGCAGGTGCAATTTATCTTGAGACATCATATTACTACCCTAAGATGCCAAATTATACAGTTAGGGTTCACAGAATGGTAACACAATGCATTTTCTTTCTTCTTGAAGCTGTTTGTCATTTTCCACGCTGCTTCAGATAGAATTATTCTTCCAAAAAGCATTACATTCTAAAATATTTCTCAGCTAAAAGCATCATCAAGTCTCTTTCACAACTTGTTAATGGAACGAAAACCAGTTAGAAACTGTGTTCTAGGTACTGTAATGGGTGTTTACTGCTGCATTCACTGAATCCATCAGTGGCACTTCACAGACATCTAGCAAGCCTATTTGCTTCATAAATCATTGAAATGCATGAAGACCTTTTGCATAACCCAGAAATATTCTTTAAGTGTTTAACATCAATAATAATGAAAACTGGCACCACAACAACTTAAGCAATGTAAAATATGGCATCATAGGGTTCAGCTTGACTTTCATTGAAGGATTTCTAAAAATAAGAGTACATCATCAACAGTGACAGCTTGCCTAGTGACTCAACACAGTGGGAAACCTATTGCTCTAGAGGACTATGTTCTGCCTCATTATTTAATACAGACATCACAACCATGCTGTTCTGTTTTCAGTTCTTAAATGCATGATGCAAAGGAACCCACATGTCAGTACTTCTGCCTTAAAGAGTGAGAATAATTCAGAGTTTTTAGATCTGTACTAGTGATAGCATACTATCAGCATATTAGTGCCAAGTTACATAGTTTATTGTGAGAGTTAGCAACATTTTATAGTCTTTCTAAAACCTCAGCTGCTGGAATCAAGAGATTGTATGAGAACATCTGCTTCCATTTTCTAAGCATATACACTTCTAGCACTCAGTATGTGAAGAAAAGCTCTAACTCATGAACACTGTAAAGGCTATGAACCCAGAGACACATAGAAATAACTGTAAATATATTTTTAAAAATACATTTAGTCATATTTTTGAAAGCTCAAAGTTCACATTATTGTATTACTAATATTTTATACTTTAAATAAATCATCAAGAACCCTATGAACAGGAAGAAAAATGAGGTAGAAGAGAATGGGAGACAGCGGGAAAATGGGGGGGAGGAGAGATGGGAAGGGTAGTATTAGGGCTAAGAAGAGGCAGAAAAGACCACGTGGAGGGAGAGCCAGGACTGGCAGTATATGTGGTGAGATCCTTGTGCAAAGAGAGTCAGGCAAAAAAGATGATGGGCAGAAAGGGAAACAATACTGAGTATGGAAAAACTGGTACTGGTGACATATGGATACATACAAGGCAAAGAGAAGCTAAGGCAGGAGAGGGTCAGGAAGGGGTCAAAGAGGGGGAAACTGGCATCATCAAAGCGATGAGTAGGATTGTGAGAAGAACTGGGAGAGACCAAGACAAGATAAAACAGAACTGGGACAAGAAGCTGGAGAAGCAGAGGCTGAGGCTTAAGAACACTAGACACATGATACAGACAAGTGCACGTAAGATACTAGCCAGAAGTAGAGACGGGCTTGTGTGGACTCCTGCTTTTTCCTATGCTGCCTCCTCAACCCATATACAGAACTTCTTGTGTGACATGAACATTACTATTAACATTGCAACATAAACCTAAGTCCTGTGCTACATTCTTTGGTTGCGTTATGCACATTTTTTCCAGTTGCTGTACTGGAAGAACCAAAGACCTGCCCAGTGTCATCTCCAGTCATGGATCCTTCTACCCATGGCACACATCCCAACTGAACGGTCTGCTCTGCATATGAAACGTACATCCTCTTGATGATTGTAAAGGCTGATGAAGACTGCTGCCCATGGAGTACCCAAGGAGCTCTGTGACTCTTAAGGTAGCCCCGTATTTGCCCTGGAAATGTATTAGGATTCTCAAAAGGAAACAGTTTGATGTAGCAACTGCTTCGTTTTTCACAGAGGCTGTAAGATCTGCAGCAAATGAGGCAGTGGATTGCAAAAAACTAAAGAATAGCCTCATGGCTAAGGTAGTAAATGACAGTATCACTACTTTGCAAAATTTCTGTGGCCAGTATGGTGCTGGGGATCCCTCTCCTTTTCAAGGTATCTGCTTGAGAGTCTGGGTTCCATTATGGAAATGCTGAATGCCTCTAAGCAATTCTTTCAAAGAATAGTACATTAATGATGTTTTGGAGCCTGTGGAAGGAGGGACCAAAAGCTCATTCCTGACTTTTCATGTAATTAGGAGAGACAAGGGAGATACCTGTGAAAATACTTTGGTTTAGAAAGGTCAGAATGCTCTCTTTGGTCACTCTGACTTCTTGCTCCAAAATTGTATTCTTCATTTAAAAAGATGGCTGAGCAAATAGATTAAATAATAGCAAAATGGAAGACAGTTCATTCTGGCCAAACAGAAAGTTGTTGTAGTGAAAAATGAAAAAAAAAAAAAAAAAAAAAAAAAAAAAATCTGTTTCTATCCAAATCAATTTTTCTCTTGTTTGTTAATTTTTTTAATTTATTTTATTTTTATTCCTATTCAGTCTTCTAATGAAAAATTCCTTATTTGCTGAATTGTTTTTCTGATTGCTCAAAATGGTAAACTGGAGGCAGTGGAAGACATACCCTGAACATATAAAGTGGCGAACAGCTCCAAGTACTAGCCCAAACTAGCTGCTGCAGACTGAGCACTCAAAATTAGTAGGTACTTTTGACATCTCTTTTTTTCTGTTCTTGTCTGTAAAGTGAGAATCTCAGAATTTACTTTTGCCATGGAAAAATAATTCCCATGTAAAGATAATTTAACTGATGTTTATACAGTACTCCTATTCTAGAATGGGGAGCATCGCAGAAATGCTGTCTTGAGAAAGATGCTCAGAGTGCACAGTGAATGAAGCATGAGCTATACACAAAGGAATGGAGAGAAAACTTGATGCTGAACATCTACTCATTAGATAAGCATTATCTATTCTGTGCACTTAGTAAGGCTGGAATCCTCCGGGGACCCAGGGGGACAGTGATATACGCTCATGTATTCAATATTATCATAGTGGAAATACACACTGGGGCCATACCAAATATGCTAAGACAACCATACAGTCAGGACCATTTATTTTTCTAACTTTTGCATGCTTAACTTCAAAATCTCAGTGACGTCTTTGTAATATATGTTTAATTACTATGCAATTTAAAAAAAAAAATACTTTTTGATAGCCGTGATATAAAGGACAAAGGCCAAAGTACATTGTCTTTGTTCACAAGGACATAACCATTAGAAAAACTCCATAGAAAAAAGCCATAGAATTAATACTCTACACTACTTCTTCTGAAAGGAAGACTGAAAAGCACTGAACTAAGCTATCTGTCTCAGATATCAAAAACATCCAGATACTTAGAGGAAGGCTCCATGTATCTGAAAGCAGGACAGAATCCAAAGGTGTAAGATAAAGCCAAAGCTGTGATTTTGAGTATACTGAAAGAAATGCTAAAAATAAACACAAAGAATGAGAAAATATGAAAAGGTGAGACTTCCACAATAAGTAGCTTAGTGAATACAGCACAGTTTATTTCCTTTATAAAACACTGCCAGCATCTCTCCACTTAAGGTTATTTTAGCAAAACTGTACTCACCCCACTGCAATTACTGTACATTGATGGTAAAGATGTTTATGCTGTGGCTAAAGCTGAATAAATAACTGGAAATTGCTATGCAGCATAGGCAACTGACAGCAAAAATGAGGTAAGGGTGATATATGGGACCTTTGCTTAAAAATATAGTAACACAGAATCTGGCAAACTCTTCAGGCTGTAAAATATACTTTCATAAGGCAACCACAGAAAGTTTCCTATTTTTAATTGCTCAATATTTACTACTCTGCTAGTTATTTCCATGGCACACATGTGAATTGGGAGCATTTATACATTTTCTTCAAGCTTTTTTCAGCATCCTAGTAAGGGATAAGGATAAGAGTTTGAATAATGGGATCTGTGGAAGGAGGTAAAAATTAAAAGAAACTTCCAGAAAATATTTTATGTGCGAACAACTCCAGAAGTTTCAGAGGGGAGTAGACTATCCTGCCCAGTGGTCCTGCTTCACATAACATTGTATTTTCCTTTGAAAAACGGCACCCCACATTAGGCATGGTGCAAAAATGAGCAGAGATACAAACGCAAGCACTGCCAGAATTATTCTGTTGTTTGTCTCATAGCACCTCCATCCACTTTCACACCCTTCCCTCTCAATTTCCCTACTTTGTTCTAGATTTTTCGGTCTTCTCTGAGTTCTCTATCCCTAGTGTATCATCTTTACAATCTTATCCATACGCATACATTTCTCTCTTTATTTTGTCAGTTATTTGAAAAGAGAGCAGTAACTGCACTTTGTATTTCAGAGGCTTCTAGAAAAATAGTAAAGCATTTGTAAATAACCTTTGTACTACCAGATAATACATGCAATTACTTGGGCCAGGCAGATGCCATCCTCCCAACTCCCTGTGAGAGGCAGTGAACTGGTACTTCCCCAAAGACAGGCTGCAGAAGATGGCAATGTACTCGTTCACAGCATCAGAAGCATGCAGACAGTCAGCTCTACTGATGCTGCATGGAGGGCAGGACTCTTCCCTGGCCCTTCCTGAGCCTCGTCAGCCTGCGGAACCATAAACACTATGGCATCCGAAACCCAAGAGTAGTCCATGGTATGGTTTTGCTTGACAACTCTGCTCCAGTCCTACTTCAATTAACTAGCAGAAACTGTAAAATGAAGCAGGAACAAAACCAGAGAAGTTAGATTTTGGCAGTTTCATTTCACTTTTAAACTTATTTCATTCCTTTTCTTATGTGCCCACAAAAAGAACAGGATGCATGTTAAACCACAAGAACATTTGACCACAGAATAAAATAAGTTATACTTGGCTAATGCCAGGCTAATGATGAACACGAGTAAAATATTTGTGATTGGCTGATAAAAATAAGATTGCACTGATGTTAATGTTGCATTAACCTTATAAAATAGCTGATTTGGGGAAGTTAGAGTTTTTGAGTGATGAGTGCTTACATTCTCACTTGAAATTCAATTTCATGCTAGGAGGTACTTGCTGAACTTATTATTCTGTTTAATTTTTTAAAATTAAGGTCCCTCAACAAAGGATATTAAGTAAAAGATTCTCTCAGAGATAAAAGGATAAAAGAATAACTTATCCTCTGCAACTGGTTGCTGGTCCTCTGCAACTTTTAGTGCAGAGCACCAGCAGAGTATTACAGAGCTACATATTCTTAAGGGATATGGAACAGAAAGGATGAAGTAAGGTGACAATGTCTGATGAGGATACTAAGCCAGTCAGAGAGCTGACTGCAGCACTGCAAAGATGAACAACTGGGAACTGAAATTCAACAAAGAGCAATAGAAATGTGGGGAAAAGTAAAATTTTACATATAACAATTATTGCCATGGAGGAATAAGATTTTGAGATTCTAAGGTCTATGGAAACTTAATTTTAATGGCCACTAGTAGCCAAAAAATAAATTTAATATTAGGACATATTAGGAAAGGAATAGAAAACAAAAGGAGAAAACATAGTTGTGTCATGTTATAAATCTAAGAGTGTGTCACATCTTGATTACTGTGTACAGTTCTGGCTTCCCACTATTTAAAAAATGACATAGAATCAACAAGCTTTCAAAGAAGCAGAGCAACAATAACTGCAGGTATGGAATAGCTTCTATGGGAGGTGTGCTAAGTAGGTTAGGACTCTTCAGAAAAGAGACAACTGAAGAAAGATGTTGCATAGGTCTTTAGTATTCTGAGTTGCTGGGAATAGTAGCAGAGCAACAAAGAAATTTGAATCTGTCACTATACTGATACTATAGTAAAGAATGTTCATGCAAGTTCCTCAATTCCTTCATATTGGAGACGGTTCACAGATGCCAGTGAACAAAATACCCAGAAGGAGGCAGAGGACTGTAACCCTTCACACTTGTCATCCCTGAATCTGTTGAAAAAAAAAGGTAATAATAACTTAAAGGGGGATTTGGCAGTTAACAAGACGTGAAAACTAAGCATTTCTGCTTTGTTTATTTCAAATTATAAGAGTATGAGTCTTCCCTCAAGACACAGCTACAGAAATACATGTATGTATCTTTCACACACACACACACACATATATACATATATATATATATAGAAAATATTAACACACCTAAGTGTTCAGCATTTATATGTTCTTCTAGTACCATAACAGAACTACTCTTGCTTTGCTTGGGGTAAAAAAAGGATAGCTATTAGACACCTAAACCAATGTTACCTCATTTCTGAAATTACTCATTCTAGATGGAAAATAATTGTTTCTGCTCAATGCAAAATCTGTTCTTCAGTGTTTTTCTCTACTCTACTCTACTCTACTCTACTCTACTCTACTCTACTCTACTCTACTCTCTACTTTTCTCAGTGTTTTACCTCTATTCAGCACTTATGAAGCCACACCTGGAATCCAGTTCTGGGCTCTGCAGTACAGGAGAGACATGGACATACTGGAGAGAGTCCAACAAAGGACCATGAAGGTGATGAAGGGACTAGAGCGTCTTTCCTATGAGGAAAGGCTGAGAGAGCTGTGACTGATCATCCTAAAGAAGATAAATACCTGAAGGGAGGGTGTAAAGAGGATGCAGCCAGGCTCTTTTCAGTGATGCCGAGTGAGCACAAACAGAAACACAGAAGGCTTCATTTGAACATCCGGAGACACTTTCTCAGTGCCCGGCCAAGCCCTGGCACAGGTTGCCCAGGGATGTTGTGGAGTCTCTATCCTTGGAAATATTTAAAAGCCATCTGGATACAGTCCTGGGCAGCCTGCTCTAGGTGGTCCTGCTTGAGCAGGGGGGTTGGACAAGGTGACCTCCAGAGGTCACACCCTGTGATTCTGTGATTCTAGTTTTGCTTCCGTCTTGCTTCCTACCAGAGACTAATTAAAGACCAAAAGTTCATGTATATATGTATATATAAATACATACATTTATTATGGCCATGCAAAATGTTTCTTGGTTCCCAAATTATAAATAAGAAAGATAGTTCTATCAAATGAGACAACACTCCTGATATTGATCCAACAGATTATTAGATTTTCAAGACAGCTGCCTGTAACTAAATACTTATTTAATGATTATTCTCATGCCAATCTGAGCAATAATAATTACTATGTCAGTGTAACATTGTAAAGATAGAGGTTTGTGTAAATTCGTTCTTTTATAATAATTTTCTGAGAAATTACCTTTCTAGCCAAGAAGACATCATGAATTATTGATATTGATTTTTATAATCTTTTTCTTAATATTTAGTCCTCCGTTATGAATTAATCTGAATTATTAATTGAGGCATTAAAATACATATACACGTTATAGTAAGCCAGTTGAAGGACTAGGTTTTTTGATGCAAGCTCAGAAAGCAGTCTTTGCAGGAACTGTTAGTGAAAGTGTCCTAGAAGAATTACTCTTTGGAATAGAAATAACAAACTAATTTATCTGTTCACAAAATACTTTTTTTCCTGCCTCAGCATGAAACAAATGTATTCAATAATAAATCTAAAGTCTTTTGCTCAAATATTCTTGGGAAGGAGGAAACAGTGTCTTTGGGATACAGCAGGGAAATAATAGACAAAAGAACATGACCTGTGATGAGCAGTATCCAGAAACATTCTTCCTTGGGTGTTTGAAATTTATTCCCATGCAGCAGATCTATTCAAAATCTGCCTAAGTTTTGTTCAGGGGCTTATGCTGCACACAAATACACACAGCAAAGCTCATGGCTACTGGCCACTTGTGCTACTTCAAAAACCAACATTCCTCTCAGTATTTTCTGTCAGTTTGAGAGGCTGAACTTGGGACACTGTCTGTAGCTGACCAAGGCAGAGAATTAAACATTAAGACAGTTTGTTAATCTAGATAAAGAAACCCCAGAAATAGTATAACAACAATACAGCATTGTACATATTCTCATTTTAATTTCCTTTAAGCCTACATACTTCGGCATAACAAGCCTAATAGCTATTAAAAGAGAACAGAAAATTCTCCAAACATGTGAAAGTATTCATAAGAAAGTCATTATTCTTACCATTACTTTTGCTGAAACTCTACTGGGACTACAGTCTTTTTATTTTTTTATTAGCTCTCTACAAATAGGATGTGAATTCCAGCATATGCACTAATCAATACTTTCTCCTTCAGTACCCTGAGAAAATAAGGGATTCAGATGATATCTCCTTAAACGTCTTAAAAGAATGCCTATGGCATCTCATATGCCTTAAATGCTAATCTGAAAAAAAACCCAAACCTATAACCAAAGAACAACAACAAAAAGCTAAGCACAACCTCCCCTTCTATTCCCAAACATTCATATGGTTTCATTGCAACGTTGGCTACTTTCCATTCAAAGGTGTTCTGAAATAAAGCTTTTTAACACTTAAGGTCAGCTCTAAAGCTACCATGAAACTCAACAATCCACCTTTTTTGAAATATGCAAAACATTTTCAGCAGCCAAACAGTAGCAAAGACAGTTGTTTCATCCTGTGCATTAGAGGCCTGATACAAAGTTATTCATTAACTTCAGGGGCACTTAGATCAACTTATTTCATTCACTAAAGCTGCTCTTTTCTTTCATTAAGCCTGGACCAAAGATTTTTCCTGTTCACACAGATGTGGAAAATGTAGTGCCAAAGGAAGTGGGGACAGAATTGAGATTACAGCTTCAAAGTAGAAAGCTCACACACACAAAAAAAAAATCTTCTCCATTCTCATTCTTGTGCTTAGATAATAGTTCTGTATTACCCACATTACAGAATATTTGTTTCAGATCTCTCTCAGATGATCTCATTTCACAGATCTGAGATGTCAGAAATGGGGTAAGACCATTCTGAATGAACCACCCTGCTGCTGAAGCATCATGGGGTGATAAGACAGCTTGGAGAGCCAGCAAAGATGTATTTCAAAGAAAGCAAGGCATGACAGCAAATATCTGCAACTATCCCTGTTGAACATTAGAAATATAATTTAACAAGAGAAAATTGGCTTTCCCAGCACAGATTGAAATAAGCAAATGAACAATGACTTTACTTCCCACAAGACTTCAATTACTCAAACTTAAACAAAAAAAAATTCACAAATGCAACTGGAAGAATAAGAGTCACAGTTCTAGTGCTGAATCAACTTAACAAATGTAATGGTTTAACACCAATAGAGTAGTTGTTGTTCTAATAGCTATATTAAACCTCTGAGCATAATCAAAATGACTTTGATATTTCCATAAGGCAGAGTAAACACAGACTGAGTACTACGCTTAAACCATTAACAGTATTGTTGCCTTCTTGATGATTAGTTTGTGTTTGGAGTAATTTACTATATTTTACACTAGAAAAGGAGAAATTATGCATTAGGGAAGGCCCATTCCTTCTTATTTGTCCCTTTTTGGAAATGGAGAAGTTTATCTAGCCCTTAGCATAGTTTTCAAATTTTGTTGCTCCAAACTGGTTCAAGTTGCAAATCATCATCCCAGCTCTGGGTGGGCTAAATTCTGTTCTAGAGCATACATAATAATCCTTAACTTAGCCAACTTCCAGGGCTACTCTAGACACATACAAAGGGAGAATTTAGTCCTCATCATTACTTTTATGTGTCTCTTCGTAAGGATATTCATTTGCCCAACAAAGCAAAGAAGTTAATAGAGACTCGTAAACTAATTAGTAATTACATGTCCTTCTTGGCCGGCCCCAGGGCAAGGCTTATGTTTTAAGCAATGCCCCTAAGAAACCTAACATCTTCCAAGCAGTTTTGAAGGCTACTTATCTCTCCATCAGCATCCTGCAAAGTGAATGCAGTATGCAAAGATTATGCAAAGAGTATGCAAGATTATGCAAAGCATTAGCTGGGCACCGGACATGGGGGTGGTCTCAATCTAGAGTCTCATTTCCCAGACTAGCATAGGATGCAAGTGTCACAGAGGCAATGTGTCGAGCTCCCAGGAAAGCTGAAGGAAAGAGGGGACATATGCCCTCAGTGACACCTGCATACAGAGAAGAAGCTGGAACTCTGGTTAGAAGGATGGCATAAGACAAAACCTAAAAAATGAAATGATGTAAAGAGATGAATGACACAGGCTGTGAAAGATTTGGCAGGGATCCAGCAAGGATTCAGGGCATCTCAAAGGAGAGGGAAAGGGTGAAGAACAAGAGGTGGAAAAAAAAATCAAGAGTCTGATTTATACCAACAAAAATAGGAAATTCAGCTAAAAGGCTGACAATCTGTTATCTGCTTATCACTCTGCATAGATATTTCAGTGGTAGCGGGCAGTAGAGAGTGTCAAATTCTGTTCATGCTGTTACACCCACACACAGCTCAGCAGGTTAAGACTGGCGTGTTCTAGCTTAATTGTGCCTGAGTCAGTCCAAGCACGTACTTTTGTCAGGTACTTTTCTCTTTACAGTTTTCTTTTCTTATTTCTATTAGCAAGATCAAAAAGGGCACATACAAGAAAAGACTAATACACAAACCTTGTAAGATTTTATCAGGTCCAAATTAAACTGTTAGTGTGTTCCCATCAACAGACTATTCAATGGCACTTGAATGCCAAGCTTTTACCAGGGTTTTACACTCTTAGAAGGTGATGACTTCTGATGGGAATTTGTCACTCAGTGTTTCATACCACAGGAGTAACATCCACTATACTTACTCATTTTGCCAAATAACAGTTGTTCTCAGGAGCCATTAGCAGAGCACAGCGTGGCTTTTCACATGACAAATACCACCAATGGAACACTAGTCCTCATTTCTCTTATAACAATACAGCTCTGTTACCGTGGCATAGTTATATACTGTGTCAAATAGCAGCCTCCCATTTATGTCCACACTTTGAGTGAGTAGCCACTGAGTTCAGAAGGAAGACAATGTTCAGTAGCAAAAAATAAAGGTGATAATTCTGCAGGTCCAAAGTGTACCTGTAAATGGGAAGTGGGAAGAGAGTGAGGAGGAGGTATGAACTCTTTACATCTACCCTGGAATTTAAATGCCCTCATTCCTTCTTTTTTTTTCCCAACTATTTACATCAAGGAAAACAAAAATTATGCATGTTCCATACCTCTCTTACTTTCTTCCAGAAGTTTTAAGACAGAATAAAAAAGGAGAAAAAATAATCACATCTGAGACTTTCTTGCCAATTTAAAAAATTAATCTCTCTTTTTTCATATTGTAAATTCAGTTGCACCTGGTGAGCAACAAAGAATTAAAATCTTGGTTTTATTTCAGATGGCCAGTTGTACCCGTTCTCTTTTCAACAACAAACAACACAGAAAAGGATGTGTCTGAGACAGGAAAAAAGCACACACGTTACACATCTCCATTACAGGAAGACACTAGATATAGCTTATTTGACAAATTACACTGCTTTAAAAAGGGAAATGTCTTCTGTGAGGCCAGGGATGGGCTCAGACTGCTCATCTATGCCTTTGAGATACACTAATGACAACAGGAGCAGCTCAATTTGCAGGAACATCTATTAGAGGGGCAGTAGTTCAAATAGAAGAGCACCACCTGAATCCTTCTCAGCAGCAGGGTGCCTGGAGCTGCCCAGGCTGATGAGTAGCTGACCGGATCACAAGGATGTTAGAGCACTGTCAAAGTAAAGCTGAAAAATCTTTATTTTCCTAAATACCTTTTAAATCTCACCGTAATTTCAGTGGAGGAGCTTCATGCTAATCTTCCAGTCAACCCACCAGCAAATACTTCATACGCACTTCCCCTTTCAGAAAATTTATTGTTGTATTAGAAAAGATTCTGTTTCATTCAAAAGTGGTTCTACACATTTTACAAGTTTCTTAACTGAAGAATAAGAGCTTTCCCTTATATTAATGTAACCGAGAGAAGTATTCTCAAGGGCTGATTTTAACCTGGGGAGTCAAATTTCCTTAAACTGCCTTTATAGTTAATGGATAGAAAAACACTTCCCTAGAGAGTTAATTCGGCATTTCCCTGGCCCCAGAGAGCCTGTCTCTCTCGCAGTCTCTGGGGGAAGCTGGAGAGACTAGACATTGTTAGTCTTTCAGAGTAGCCCTCTCCATGCAACATCTGAAAGGGTTTGTGGTTGTTTGACTGAGAGTATGGAAACAACAGAAATACAAATTAAATTTCCTTAAAAATATACTTTGTGTAACAAAATCATGGGATATTAGCTACTTACTACAACAAAGTAGAATGAGGAGGGAAGATGTGTCTACTTAGGTTAGATTCCTATTTTCAGGAGGTTAAACATTTTTTAATTTATGAAACAATTCAAACACAAACCAGGCAGAGTTTGTGGTACAACATCTTCAGGATTCCAAAATAACTTTGTGTTAATTGATACCAGATGCTGTATGAAAGGAACATGTAACAGAAGAATTTAATACATTGATGGGAAAAGAATAATAGTGCCCGAGATGTTTTGAAAACAGCATATTAAAAATGTTTTTCTTGAAGTCCTGGAATGAAATGTAGGAAGCAGAAAATCTGAGAAAGCTGGAGCATCCAGACACAGGGAAGATCCAGAACACTTTCCAGTGTCATCTTCCTTATCCTGAGCAGCAGAATGAAATCACAGTAATGTTTGGATTTTCTAAAGAAAGGTAAATGCTCATGAAAGCATTTGGACAGTGCTTGGGCAATCGGCCTAACAGAGCACGACCAGATCTCCATAGAGGATTCTTGTGTTTGCCTCTGATTCACCAGTAATGAATCAAGTCTTTCC
>NW_010310187.1:337-22490 GCF_000700745.2 Antrostomus carolinensis | reverse complement strand
CCCTCTGTTCTGTTTCAGGGAAACACAAGCCGGTGGTGTAAAATCCCCTTCCTAAACATAAGGAAGTATCTTTCAGCACCAGCGCTGCCCTCTCTCCGCCTTCCACCAGATGGAGGGGAATCTTTAGCATGTGCTCAGTTCATCGCCTCTTACAGGTGCTCATCGCCTGGCATATGTAGAGGACAAATCGCTTTCCTGAAGCCTCTGCACTTTACTTACAGGGCAAGAAGTAGGAGAGAAGGAGAGAGGAAGGTGCCAGTTATTCAGTAAAAATTTGTCCAAATGCTACAACACCACAGCAGGCTGCTGCACGGCCAACATCCACTTTAATTTCTGGTCAGTGAGTTCACAGTTTGTGAACAGATTGATCAGTTACTGTTTGTTAATATACCTAATCCACACATGTTGCTGGTTTCTATGCTTCGTGAATCCGGGTACCACGGTGTACAGGAAAACAGAATTACTTTGCATGAATGCTCTAATCTCCAGTTCCGAAGCGTAACAGGACCGCAGCAATTCTACCTTGTTGTAGGCATCAGTTGCTGGACAACAAGTTTATTTCACTTGAAGTGAATACAAAATGAAGGCTTGATCTTTGCTTGAACAGAAGATTTTTTAAAATCAAGCAGTAACTTGCTTCTACACAGTTAAAATAACAAGCATATTAATTTATTGTTTAAGAATGCCTTCTGGGATCAAATTTAAATCACCCCATTTTAATAATGACAGAGATCTATTTACAGGCAAACCTCAGTAAGAGGAAGCAGCATTTCAAGATGTTTAAAAACCTATTCAAGAAGTTTTCACTGAGAAGTGCAGGGAACCATAAACGGAGGGTTGTAGCTGGATGCCATTATAGGATCTGAAAAGAAGATTATTCCTTAGAAAACATAACCATGATATGATTATTTTTCTATGGCTTAGATACAGTGTTTGGCACTATATCCCTTCCAAAGATGTAGGTAACTTTCTTGAATTTTATAATAATGACGTATGACACAGTGTCCTCTGGGATTAATCACAAATATTTTTAAAAGATGAGGCTTCGTTATATCTTTGTTCTTTGTATCTTGGCTTTTGTTAGCGCATTTTAATTAGGAACTGGTATCTGCAATAAACAGTAAACATAAAGAGCTTTGCAAAAATGTATTAGACTGTTTGTTTTCACACTCTAATGCATATTTGCACAATTTTACCATGAAAAAAGGAAAACATGCTAAGCTCTTGGGCTCTATCCCAAATGTCCTGGAATAGAATCTGGAAATTACTAAGAATGAAACCAAACCACATCATATTTCAGCAATTAACCTAAGAAAGGAGGGCACACTCTCTATGTGAAAGATAGTTTTGTGGAAGGCATTTGTGAAGGAAAGAAGCTTCTAGAAGAGATGTGCAAGCAACTGTTTAGTATTTGATTTAATTTTCTTTGACCAGGTAAAAGCGTGATAAATGCATTGAGGTTATAAACTTTTTTCTTTCACAACAGTGGAAAAAATATTTATCATTTATTACTCATTGTTGAAGCAAAATGTGTCTAAAAAATAGGAATAAAAATACAGCCTGAAATTCAGTGTAGTACCATTTATTTTAGCAGTTATACAGATGCCAAAAAAATACAAAAGAACAACTTTGTGAATGTGCAGGATAAGTGAATTTATAGTCGATGAAAAAAACAGATGCTGACAACAAACAGCCTTAGATACAGGGGACAGGATAAACGGACTTCATTATAATCATATGTATACTGATTTGAAGAAAGCTCCGGGGATTAATATTGCTTTTGAAATACACTATAACAACATATTAAAAAAAACCCAAGCAAAACCACTCAGAACTGAAAATGCCATTTGCCAAAGACAGATGTACTTTCATTTCAAAGTATTCCTATCAAACTCTATCAGAAAACTTGAAAGGTTTAAAATGTGGCTCTTGTGAACAATTGGTATTGATATGACACCTTGATAGTATTTGAACGTGACACAAAAGTCATAAAAGTATATAAGCAATTGTAAGGTGTAAAGTGATTTTTTCCCACCAAAGCTAGGCTTTAATGTGTTTCCAAATAAAACACAAGATTAAGTAATTTATTTTGTCATATGATTTATTTATGGGCTGAAACACTGTAAACAACAGATAAAAGATACAGACTCAGATGTCAAAGTAAAAGATGAAAATCATTACATTTTATTAGCAGAAGATATATAAAAATGCCAAAATGAACTGTAAAGAGAGGGAAAGTGTTATGCTCAGAGGTCCTGCATCAGAGTTGCATTTGTTTTTCCCACCTCCCCTAAAGGGGAATAATAGCTCTGAATTTAATTAAAAATCTATTTTTTAAGATTAAAGTCATGAAAAAGTTGAAAGACTGGATCACAAAGAAGAGTAACTGTGAGGATCTCAGGGAATATGAACTGATGAACTCCCTTATATTTTATTTCCTCTCAACTATTTGTGGGAGGATCACTAGCATTGCATAGGAATTGTTAGTCCTGGATAAAAGCAAGGATTTTATAAACCAATAAATTTTTCATTAGTTTTACATAAATTTTAGTAGCAATAGTTTAATTCCAGTCAAATTCAATCAGATGAGTTGCTGCTGAATGCAACATTATACATTATATTAACTGGGGCATTTAGAAACCTGGTTCCTAACCGTGCTGCAATGCTCAAGGCATTGTTTGCCATTCATTTTTTCTTAACATGTAAAATAAAAATAAAATAGAAGAGAGAATGAAAATGAAACTAGAAAGGAATTTCAAAAACTTTTAAGCACTGAGAGAAACAGAAAATCCAAACTGATTATTTAGACACTTGGAGGGTTTTTAGTATATTTATATGCCTAAAGTTTTCTTGGTTCTCTTAGAAATGTCAGAAGTGTTAAGAAGTAATTTCTCACGCTTCAACTTCATCTGTCCTTTTTCTGAGGCCACATGCTGATACTCCAAGAAAAGTATGGAAGAAATAATCATGTTGCTTTGATCCTGGACTCGGGGAAGGCAAAGTGACACATTCTTGCAAGTATGGTCACAGCACACATTAACATCTCGGACAAGCTCAGGTGGGGAGAAAGAATTTCTCAGGTCATTCAGAACCATTTAAGGCTTGTAGGTCAAGACCAACCTCTTCATCTACCTGCTACCCACTGGTAGCAGATCATGGTAGCATAACAAGGTCTCAGGCAAAGCAGACACAACTAGTCATAGACAAGCAACAGGTTTTCAGGGCAGCTTCATCTGGAGCATATTCCAGAAGTGCAATTGAAAGGTGACAAGGGTGTGGGAAGCCATGGCTGGAGGTGTTTAAGAAAGAACTACTCTCACACTTCTGTCCTGCAAAGTGCAGTTGATTGTAAGCATCCTCACTACTTGGCCAGCCTGAAAAAGGTGAGGATAAGGTCATGAAAAAAGAATCAGTATTAATCTTCAAAGAACAGTTGCATTTTGAGGGGTGCATTCCAGTATTTACAGGTCAATGCTGGATGACTCTAACCAGAATTATATATTCTTTTGTTAATTTTGATAATACTCATACATGAACCTCCCTATTTCCCATTCTGCCTCAGTCAAAATCACGGAATGGCACCCAAAGGCCTGCACGTAGAGCTTTCCAGTGCCAAATAAACTGAGCATATCTTTTTATGGTGTATGGTTTATAATTTTCTTGATCCTGACTTCAATGGAAATGCTGTGTGTGGAAGGATGACAAGATTGGGCCTGCAGGCAAGAGCTCTGTAGAATAATGTGTAGGAATGTTATTGTTGGAATTTTAAGAAACAACATCTCCTAATTGGGCCAAACCTAGGCCATCTCCCTCATGCAAGTAATCAGTCAAATAACTCATAATAAAGAATAAAGAAAAAAGCTGTGAAACCACTACTGTTTATGTGAATAGAGCTGTCTCTTCTGGGGAGTCTTTCTCTGTTATCTACATACAGTTGTACTAGTGCCATCTAGTTGGCAGGAGGGATGGTTTCCTAGCCCATTGATCTTATGATACAGATAAATGGATTGGTCTGGCCCTCCATTTCTAGTGGATATTTTTCCCTTTTTAAAAATGGGCAGAAACTTTGCTACCTGTGTTCCGGTGAGGTTAAGGAAAAGCTTGCTTCCATACTGCCAAACGTGGCAACTTGTGATGCTTGCTACATGATACTTAGCACACATTACACTAGCTATTGCTTATTTTAATGAGTAATAAAGTAATTATGCATAAAATTTGAATTTATATATCAAGCAGAGAATTTTGACTTTGCCCTTTAAATGCTACAGCTCATAACTTGACCATTCTCACAGAAAAGTTTTTAGGAGGCTACTTGAAGACCTTATTAAAGTTCACAGTAATTATGCAACATGTTTTGGACACTAAAGGAACACTCTGTTACCATTCCTCGTACATGGAGTAATTTTTATTTATAATTTTATAAAATGTAGTGTCTTCTACTAGCAAGCTTAATGGAGTTAGGTGGGGAAGGAGACTGAAGGATAAAAATAACAATGAGAACACAAAGCTATAATAAATTCTTAATCTTTATTGCCTGATGTACCCTGAGAAGCTTGAAAGTACAAGTTTTTCCCTATGAATTTTTTCCTCTGTTTGCCAAACATTTTAATTTGTTGTTTTTCTAGCACTGAAGAAGCCAGCATGGTTTTGCCTTTTCCTTGCATTTCTGTCAATGTGTTAAATTCATACTATTATATTTGTAAAGGTGTCAGCAGCAATGTGCACAGCTCTGGAAACACAGTTGCATACTAGAAAATTGCCATGTAGTCCACCTATTGCTTTTCCTTTGTATAAAAGGCAGGTTGCTTGTTAATTACACACCACAGTACATAGAACAGAGGGAAGTCAGGCAGGCAATGAACACACTGAGCCGTATTGTCCCCCATAGTGTAAAAAGGAAGGGAATGAAAAGATGCACCAAAAATCTCCCCTCAAATAGAACAGCACAAAAAACACCCAACATCCCCATTACTTCTAGGTGAGTTTGTTCTGCGAACAGAAATCAATTGGTGCTGCAATGAGCCAGGAAGCTTCAGAGAAAGGGCAACACTTCTCTGTGCAGTAAAAGCATCTGAACTTACATCTTTTGGACACCTAATATGCAGCCAACTGCACATGACCATATTTTGTGAAGGGGCAAACTCTGTTCACCAGAGACTTGATGGTTTACTAAGCTGCCTCTCAGAGACAAGGAAAACTCTTGCTAAAACCTCGGGAAGCCAAACCAGGCAGACTGTGGCTCAGTGCTATAGATCACCCAGTTAACCTCATGTGAACACTTGACCACAACAAGCAAATGGATGTAGAATAAGGAGCTTGTCAAACCAAGAAAATGAGGCAGCAGATACTACTCAAACGTAGTCAACATACACAACTGAAAAAAAAGTCATATTAATGGTTAAATGGGTAAAGAGATGCTGCCTGCAGAGGTAAGGATCATGGGTGACTGGTGTAAACATGGGCTGCAGTGGCCTTCAATAAGCACAGGAGACCTGCACCAGCAAATTAGCTTTCCCCTCTCTCTTTCCACTCACTGAACTCTTACTCATTCCAACGGACATTATGATATTTTTGGTGTCATTCTACCTCTCATGATGTTTAATCTCAAGTTTTAAACAAATTGTAGAAGGAAATATTTGAAGTATAAAAAAGTAAACTGCAGACTTGCTGTACAAGCCACAAAACCATGAAAAGATTTTTTAATATGACCATTGGAGACAATAGCTAAGAAAAAGAAAGCATATACATAAGAGACGTATTACTGATTATGAGAACAATAAATCACAGACACAGTGCACCAGCACTTAACAGCTGAAGACAGAATATGGAATACCACCTAGCCACAAAGAGACAAGCTCAAATAAATGTACTTTTAAGTATGGAAAAATCTACCCTTTTGTCCTGGTTTTGCTAGGATAGAGTTAATTTTCTTTTCAGTAATTAGAAGAGTAGTATTTTACTTTCAGTGTTTCAGTTCAGACGTATCATGAGAAGAACTTTGATAACAGTACTTGTGTTGCTACAGCTCAAGGCCACGCTGTTTGTTTCACAGCTGCATTAGGACTGGGAGGGGGAAAGCGCAGTGAGGAGCAAAACCCAAAACTGGCATCTGGTTGTGCCAATGAAATATTCCATATCATATCACGTCATGCCAGTATATTAACCAGGGATGACCGGAAGATGGGGCACTTCTCTCGGGGATCGCTCGGGCTCACTCTTCCGGGGTTTCGGTTCGGGACCGTCTCGGCTGCGGGATCGTTAGCTGGCACAGGCTGGGAATTGGTCAGCGGGCGGTGAGCACTGTATATCACTCATTTGTATAGTCTGTTATTACTGTTGTTATCATTATCATTTTTCTTTTAATTAGTAAATAGTTTTTATCTCAACCCGTGAGTCTTTGCCCTTCTTTCCAAATTCTCTCCCCTACTCCCTGGGTGAGGGAGGGGGGAGGGTGATAGAGCAGGCTGTGTTTGGCTGCAAGCTGCAAGCAAAAGGGTGAATCCACCCAAACCACCACACCTTTATACGCTATGGTCACTAAAGGGTAGTCACCCTACACCACTACAACAACTGAGTGTGTTTTCAGGTGCAATAATGTCAGTGAACATTTTATTGCCACCTCTGTCACTGTTCATTCACTTTATGTTTTACACATACTATTACTTCACACCAATTCCAGACAAAAGAGAAAACAAAAGGGCTGTGGTTTTTAAAACTTCTTTGCAAGAGGCTGCACTTAACTTTCCTTACAGAGGGCCTGATTCAGATCCCACTGATGTTGATAAGATTTTTTCCACTCCTTTAATGTGACTTTGTCCAAAACAAACATGTAGGAACCTGCACATATTGCCACTCAACCAGCCCAAGCACCTGACAGCAATATCATGGCAATTTTCTTTTTCTTGTATTTTTGTAATCCATCTTATTTTGGCTCTTTCCAACATAAACCAATCCTGTTCTACAAGCGGAGCTCTTAGGCAGCATGTAATAATACAGCTGAATAATACAACTGCAGAAGCTGATAGCAGTTTATTAATTTGTGCAGTTATTCCTTTAACTCATGACTATGTGGGTGTGTTTTCTAAATTCCTATATGCATTATAGTCTGAATGAAAACTCCTGAGACAGGAGCCTTAGATACTGGACAAAGCACAAAAGGCTGGAAGCCTTACCAGATCACAAAGCAGCCCTGCACAACTCTGCACCATGGCAGCCAACATACACATAAAGGCTCCCTTCCTTCTCTGTCAACGATGGCCACTGGGAAGGGGAGGATGACACCAACAGGGAACATCAATTTTTCAATATGCAATACAACTGAAGATGATAATTGTAAATTGGTATGAATACTTAAGCCAAGAAATCTATCTGTATAGACTTCTGCCAGTTCAGGATTTATCCCAGAAATTTTAAAGCAATCCCCAAGAAACAGGCAGCTCTCTATGGAAAAATACCTACATCAGATTGTTACAAGTGTTGTCTTCCAGGCAAAAAAGACACTGTTGAGAGGCAGTAAACACCACAGCAAGAAAGGAAAAAACCAAACCAAAACAAACAGAAAAAAAGAATAAGAAAAAGAATAAGAAAACAAAGTGACTACACTAATAATTCGAACAGCAAAACTGCTTGGTAAAAATATCAAATGAGGAAATACAATTTTTTACATTTTGCCTTATCTAAATTTCACAAAGGAGTTCTATATGGAGGGAAAAGCATCTTACTCATCTACAAATTATTATCAGTGGCACTCATTGCATAAATCTATTTCATACAACAATGGGAAGGATTCTCATTTCATCTCTTTAACATATATAAACTAGCAAGCACAATATTTCTTTAAAAAGCAGAGAGCAAATTCCAGTATTAATGTCCTTCATTTGGAGATATGGTGAAGACCTCTGACTATCTGAGGAGCTTGTCGTAATCATGAGACTAAGCTGTATAACTGTGGTGTACACTCAGAAATATTTTACTTCTGGAGGAGATCTACTGCTTGCATTCCAACACAAAAAAGGTGACAGAATCTTCCCATCTGTTTGACCTATGCACATGTAATAGAAAATCTGCAAAAAATATTACTTAAGTTCTGCTGAAAGTTAAATGGAAGGTGGATACTCTGTAGTTAAGAAAAATAAAGGAAATAAATTATTACAAGACTCAAATTTACAAACATGAAGATAAGCAGCTTTATTTTCTCAACCTGTGAGTAGCTTCGCTGACACCAGTGAAGTAAGTTCAGACTCCTTTTCTGTGGAAAATCAGTCTTATATAAGACAAGGTATTTTTTTGCAGAGACAAAACCTGTTTGGGAGTAAATTGAGAATTAAAGTGCATGGATTTCTTTTATATCTGATCATATAACCAATAAAATAATAGAGATAATTTGAAGAGAGGAGAATAAAAATGGTTTGCATTGGAGATTCAATACTCTATTACTTAAGAATAAAGAATTTCTAATAGCCATTAAAACGAAAATCAAGGAATATATAAATTGTAATTTGGTCTCTGCTTCATATCATATCATACTATAGGCTTTCAAAGTAACTTTTAGAAGCTGGATTTTAGGTGTATGTCATGAAATTAGGAAATGCCAAAGGCAAGAAAAATTGGAGCTATTAGCAAAGCTAACAATAAAAAATTAGAACATCAAAAATCCCATAGTAAAAAGCTCATGTAGAATTGCTACAGATTAAGGCACTATTGAATAATATTGCTGTTAAAGAAGCCAATTATTTTTATAGAGCAAATAAATTTTTCTGTGATAATTCATATAAAACTGGTAAATGGTTAACTGCCTTAATAAAAGTTTTATCTCAACATAACAGCAATTTATACAAAACAAGGGCTGATAATGTACAAGAAGAATTAGGGAGGTGGTACCTCTAGGGCATATTGTGAGACTACATAAATCTGAAACTTCTGAAGATGATATCCAAATTTTGGGACTGAAAATTAAAAACTTGAATCTTATCTGTCTTTTCCTTAACATTAGAATAAAGAGGCTGGCTGTGGTCCAAAAGACTCTGGGAACCATCAGAATCCCAGTGACACCAGCCAAAGATGGCTGTCCAGATTTTTCAGTGCTGTATTTAAAGCACTTGACCTCTTCATGCCACAGACTTTTACCTTTTTTTTTGAATGCAGTTAAAGTGTCCCTATTGCATTACTGAAATCATTCCCATTTTGAAACAGAAGAAAAGGTCTTTGTGATTGTTCAGCTGTCACACCTTTTTTTCTCATTTGTGACAATACCATAATGTTTAGTCAGCAGGAAAAGCAAGGTAGTAAAAAAAAAATATTAATGGAGATCAGATGGATTCTAGAAAAGACTTTCCTACCATAGAACACAAACAAGGTATTTAAAATTACCACCTCTGCCCAAAATATTTTCTTCTCCCTTAACTGGTTGCCGAGGTAGCTACTGCAAGACTGTATGAGCAGTATGATTGGCAGGGCTCTATAGATTTGTTTGAAATAGTGTCTTAAAAAGGCAGCTCTTGAGAGCAAAAGCTCTCTTTGAATGATGTCTTCAAACTCAGCCTTTGTTTCAAAGAAACACTTATTAGCGTGATATCCTCCTCAGAGCCCTCCCAAAAAATTCTCACCTTCAGTGACTGTCAGTTCCAATTTTACAATGGAAAAAGGTGAATGAGTGAAAGTTTCTTTGATTCCATTATTACAGTGTGTTGGGTTTACGTGGCAAGGTTTTTGTAGTGGAGGGGCTACAAGGGTGGTTTCTGTGAGAAGCTGCTAGAAGCTTCCCCCATGTCCAACAGAGCCAATGCCAGCCGGCTCCAAGAGGGACCCAATGCTGACCAAAGCTGAGCAGTGACGGTGGTAGGACCTCTGAGATAACATATTTAAAAAGGGGAAAAAAATGCTCTGCCACAGCAGACAGGAGAGAGGAGTGAGATGTGAGAGAAACAACTCTGCAGACACCAAGGTCAGTGAAGAAGGAGGAGGAGGAGGTGCTCCGGGCACCGAAGCAGACATTTCCCTGCACCCTGTGCTGAAAACCATGGTGAGGCAGGTTGTCCTCCTGCAGCTCATGGAGGTCCATGGTGGAGCAGATGTCCACCTGTAGCCTGTGGAGAAACCCACGCCATAGCACGTGGATACCTGAAGGAGGCTGTGACCCCGTGGGAAGCCCGTGCTGGAGCAGGTTCCTGTCAGGACCTCTAGTCCCGTGAAGAGAGGAGCCCACGCTGGAGCAGGTTTGCTGGCAGGACCTGTGACCCCGTGGGGGGACCCACACTGGAGCAGCCTGTCCCTGAAGGACTGTACCCCATGGAAAGGGCCTAGGCTGGAGCAGTTCATGAAGAAATGTTGTTCATGGGAAGGACTCATGCTGGAGAAATTCATGGAGGACTGTCCCATGGGAGAGAACCCACGCTGTAACAGGGGAAGAATGTGAGGAAGAAGGAGTGGTAGAGACAATATGTGATAAACTGGCCACAATCCCCATTCCCTGTCCCCCTGCGCTGCTGAGGGGGAGGAGGCAGAGAAAATCAGAAGTGAAATTAAGCCAGGGAAGAAGGCAGGGGTGGGGAGAAGGTGTTTTAAGATTTGGTTTTTATTTCTCATTTCCCCACTCAGATTTGATTGGTAATAAATTAAATTAATTTTCCCAAGTAGAGTCTGTTTTGCCCATGATGATAATTGGCAAGTGATCTTTCTCTGTCCTTATCTCCACCCACGAGCCTTTCACTATATTTTCTCTCCCTGTTCCAGCTGAGGAGGGGGAGTGATAGAGTGGCTTTGGTGAGTACCTGGCATCCAGCCAGGGTCAAACCACCACATACAGCTATTGAATTATTTGCATAATGGATCTAGCAGAATACAGTGGCACAAGACTGCATGTAAATTAAAGAAAGTCCATTTCTCCTTTTTCTGTAAAATAAGTATATGTGTTTGCTAAAACAGCAAACAAGTCTGCCTTTATTAGTGAGTAAAACCACCTCTGTCTGAACTTAGTAGCCAAACCTACAGTGACCTCAGTAACCAAAGATCCAGTTTTATTTATGTCTCCTGCTGTGTTATCAGGTAAATTCCAATAATTCAAAAAATACTAACTGTATGTGGTTATTTTCATATTGTTGCCTCTTGCTCTGTTTTGCTAAATAGAACAGATTTGGTGAAGTTTTTCTTCCATTTATTTACTTGGGAGCACATGCTATTCAAGAACAGAGTGACAATGCAGGACCATGGATGTTCAGGTGTCTTCCTTTTAACTCACCTACCCCTCCCTGATGGTACTTGAAGAAGTCTTGTTTCATCCTATATAAAGATTTATGCTGAGAAGATCAGGACACTTGGACTCTGCACAACTCGGTCTCATACACAACTCACTCCAACTGACCCATGTTCTTCTGCTCATGATGAAATTGATAGTCAAGGAGAATTGAGCACATTGTATGAAGTTTAAAACCTTTGAGTTCTTTCTTTCTCTTGTTTTCATTTTCTTTTGAAGTAGCATGAAAAACTTGTACCTAGGGAAGTCAAAAGCAATAGTGTTCAAGATTAGGATAACATGCATTTTCTGGAGATGGATCATAACTAAAAGGGATATATTTACACTTGTCTAGCTAAAAAGAAGTTCTTTATGTGGTGCCTTTGAACTATCTGACTTTGGTTGCTAATGCTACAGACTGACACTTGCAACTTTTAGAAGAGAACTTGATTGTCCTTTCCAAGGGTTTTGTGTAAGATTTGGTAAAGATACGGAAAGGAATTACAAAAGGTGATAGAAGACATTACCAATTCTTTACATAGGTATCAGTCCCTCCTCAAGAAAACTTGCCCTTTGATGGGAGAGTGGCTTTTGTTTTACAACTCTTGGGGTAGGGATGGTTGCGTCGCATTGGTGTGCTGGCACAATAGTAGATACCCTCAAGCTTTATGATTATTCAGCACCACGGGGACTATTAACTGCTGGTAAGACTGCAGTTTGAGTTATTGGATTTCAATAACAGTTGCAGACTTGGTCTTTAATCTAATTTCCAGTGTGCTGTTTTATTTCTGCCTTATCCAGCATGGTGTCAGCAATGCAGGATCAGGCCCCCCCAAATTTGCATACTGACTGCTAATAAAACTCAATGCAGAAATCATGGTTTAAAGTCCGTATTTAACAAAGGACACAAGAGGACTTTTCCCACTGAAAGACATTTTTAAAATGTTTAGTAGTTTGACTTCTTGTGATTCAAGAATATTTTCATTTCAAATGGGTTCAATGGATTAGTGTATTTCAGAAAGGAATAGCAAAGCAAAAAATAGGCTAGTGTTAAAATTAAACATATTAGATTTTTTTGGTAAAGAAAAGAATATGTGTGTGCTCAAGGGATCTGTTTCATTTGCTTGGGCATCTTTTTATAGTACAAATTCATGTTCTGTACAGTTTGGAAGATTCTGTGATGTTGGGCAAGTGACTGACAATGTTACATGAATCAAAAGACTAGGTACCTGAGAAATAAGAAAATAATGTGGTTTTTACAAGGACTATACACACAAAAATTTCTTCATTAAAGAAATCCATCATACGAAAGCTCCCTGGTCACAGGGAGGGAAGGAAAAGGATTAAAGTAAAGGGAAAACTAATTATTTGAAAAAGAAAGTGTGTCTTCAGCTGACTTCAGATTTTAGAGGATACAATGGTAGTAGAAAGCCATTTCACTTTTTCCCATCCCATCTGAGACTGTTTTACTTTTTCCCATCCCAATTCCCATCCATGCTGAGACTAAATACAAAACTGGATGACTGGTTTAGGTTTGTCCTCATAAATACCGATCAAACTCCGAGCTTAATGAACTCTTGAGATAAAATTTACCATTGCTAAAGTTTTAGCACTCTTCTTGTTTAGAGAAGGTGCTACAGATCAGTGTTTCTGTCTCTGAAATTACAGAGGTCCCCTAGCAAACTTCAAGATCATTCACTCACCTGCCTTTCCTTTTCTATTCTTCACTATAGATCGTTACAAGTTTTCAGACACTCATCCTTGTAAAGAGTAAAGAAAAAGAAGCAACAAAAACTTAGTTCTGTTTAGAACTGTATATGTTCTTGAAGAGCTCTATATAGTTCAGATTTGGAAAAAAAAAAAAAAGTGGTTTTTAAATTCAGATATCAAATTCAATGGTGGACAGCCTGACCCTTTGTAAGAGATTAAAAGAAGTTTGGAAAGTAATTTCTGGATGTGCTAACATTTGGAGAGATTTTAAATTTCTTCAACAACTTCCACAAAATGCCCAGGGAAAACAAACTTTTCTACTACTTGTAGGACACATTACAAACATCCAAAGAAGTGAGATGTCCAATTTCACAGGATCACAGAATAGTTTAGGTTGGAAGGGATCTCTGAGGGCTGTCTTGTCCAACCAACTACTCAAACAGGTCTAATGAGATCAAGTTGCTCATGGCCATATCCAGCTCAGTCTTGAATTCCTCAAAGAATGGTGATCCTCTTTGAGCAATCTCTTCCAGTAGTTGACCAATATAATAGTGAAAAAAACCCCAAAACCTTCTTAATATCTAATGGGAATTTCCCAAGCTCCAACTTTTGCCTGTTGCCTCCCTTACTATAACTCCAAGCAGAATTTGTTTCAGTCTTCCCTATATCCTCTGATCAGATCATTATAGATAGCAGTATGATCTCCCCTCTTTTTAAGGCTGAACAGGTCCAGCCCTCTCAGCCATCATATCCATGTTCTCCAGCCCCCTGACCAGCATGGTGGCCTCCACTGGACTGCCTCCAGTATGTCAACACCTTTCCAGTAATAGGGAGCCCAAAAGCAGACACATTACTCCAGATGCAGTCTGACCAGTGCTAAAAAAAATATAAGTGCTGGTGTTAAGAAGATTACAGGAGTCTGTATCAAAGGCTTTGCAAAAGTCAAACCATACATCCATTGCCATTCCCTTGTCCCCAGCTCCAGTCTCCGTGTCGTAGGAAGCAATTTGTAATACTTTGAAATGGTCACAATTCAGAGCCAAGTCAAAATAAGTCTACTCAGTTTATATTCTTCAGTTTATTCCTTGTTTGTGTCCTGCCCCCTCTATGTGTAGGTAAATACCCTTAGATTTTCTCTGTAGTTTCACTCCCACATGAACTTACCAACATATAGCTTATACCCCCACCTAATACCAGCAGCAAAAGATGAAAAGCTGTTCAAAAAGGGCAGAAGTATAGAGACAAACGATGGTGGTTGTCTTCACACTGGCAAAGTGAATTTTTTCCACTGTCTTCTGCTGGCCCACTCAAATGCTACAAAAGTTTACTCTGAGAAGAATAGGGCCAGTTGCCTCGGTTCACTCAAAGGGGAAAGAAGAATTACAGAGAGAACAGAAATAAGACGATCTTCCCTTGGCAGCACTGCATAAAGTGTTCTAGAGGAAACAGTTGCTTCATCCCTTCCCAATCTCTCACCGGTTATTACACTAAAATGCACCCCAGACAATCACTATCATAATGAGGTTAATGGATATGATAAATTCAGCAGAAGTGTTCTTTCTTTTTGATTGACTTTGTGGTTGTGAACTCCTACCTTCATCCTTCCCACCCTTTACTGATAAATATTTTTTAGGGCTAATCTGAATAATTGTTGAGACAGTTAAAGCTTTTGTGAAATCCTTGAATGAAAACAGTGGCAATAAAAAGTAATATTATTTTGAAAACACCTTAGAGAGGGAGTTCCTTCTTTTTCTAGGACACTCCTCTGGTGAAGAGGCATGCTGCTACATCAGATCACCAGAGAAGAAAAGATTGTGCTTGAGCACAGAGGATCCTGTGTATATTTTGCAGAGCCAGAGGGCAATTACTGTACTGTTGTCTGGCCCACACAAACACTGCATCAGGAAGAAAGAAAATTTAAAACACATTTTTAATGCTGTAAGATGGAAAACCAGTGTCATAAACAATCGTCACTATTCAGTGTATGATGTTTCACTCATTTCAAATTGGCAGTGTCCCTTTTAAGATCCATAAAAATCTTAACAGTTGTGCTGCTGTAAGGCTTACACTTAATTGTAAAAAACAAGTGGGAGTCAGTGTAATGAAAGAGGTGCTCTTGCCCTCAAATTCCTTTAGGCACTAAATTAAGAGTTCTCCAAAACAGGGCATGGATCAGAACTACCATTTTCTGCTTACCAGGGGAACAGTCATTTTCAGCATAAATGAAAGCCAATGTGAGTTTTTTCACCTGTACATGGGGATATTCTTTTATCAAATAAATTCTGGAAATAAAGAAATCACAGTGAAAATGAACACTCTCTTTTACTTTTCTGTACCCTTGCTCCTAACTTGCACCTATACTCTACCTGCACACTAGCAACAGTGTGCACGGCCAGCTATTCTGATCATTGTAAGCTTAAGGAACCTTCTGCATCAAGAACTGAACAGCTGGTAACACTCTTAATTATGTTCTAGGCTAGTGAAAAGACTGTATAAAATAATTATTGGCACGGTACATTAGTGTTTAAGAATAATAGATTTAAGATTTGGGATGATTTTTAGAAAAAATAACATGAAGTTACAAGTGGAAAGGAACTGGGGAAAAAAAGTTAACCGCAGAGGAAGAAAAATTACTGAAGCAGCTGGACAGCAGAACAAGATTATAAAAGCTGTCAGAGGTAAAGTCACTTGAACTTTCAATTGCTACTCTTCTCAGTTTTGGAGTATGGGCAGGTGCTCCACCCTGACTCTCTCCCACCTGCCCTGACTTCAGCATAGTTGCCATCTTCTTGCTTTGCTTCTTTTTTCACTTCATTGGCTTTAGTCCCTTCCCTTCATCAAGCGTCAGAAGCGTAAGAGAAGACCTGCCAAGCCACAGAGGAAGGCTGAGCTCCGAGAGGGCCACGCTGTTCTGTCAGGAGAAGTGGCAGCAGGTGAAGCCTGACAGAACCGCATCGTCCCTGTCACTTTCAAACTGCTTTGTAATGTTTTGAAATAAACAGTCAAGGCAGAGGATTCTTAAAAATTGCTCTTTCAGTGAAGATTGACGGTTATCAGGCACTAAACTTTACTATAAGGGGTAAAGGCTCTTTAATTATAGGTACTCTTTTTTATTTTGTGGAAGTATGGGTTGCATCAAGAGAAGCGTGGCCAGCAGGTCAAAGGAGGTGATTCTCCCCCTCTACTCCACTCTCGTAAGGCCCCACCTGGAGTACTGCATCCAGTTCTGGAGCCCCCATCACAAGAGAGACCTGGAGCAGCTAGAACAAGTCCAGAGGAGGCCACCAGGATGACCCGAGGGCTGGAGCACCTCTCCTATGAAGACAGGCTGAAAGAGTTGGGGCTGTTCAGCCTGGAAAAGAGAAGGCTCCGGGGAGATCTCATAGCGGCCTTCCAATACCTGAAGGGGCTACAAGAAAGCTGGGGAGGGACTTTTTACAAGGGCAGGTAGTGACAAGACAAGGGGAAATGGGTTTAAACTGAAAGAGGGTAGGTTTAGATTAGATATTAGGAAGAAGTTCTTCACTGTAAGGGTGGTCAGACACTGGAACAGGTTGCCCAAGGAAGTTGTGGATGCCCCCTCCCTGGAAGTGTTTAAGGCCAGGCTGGATGAGGCTTTGAGCAACCTGGTCTAGTGGGGGGGGTCCCTGCTGACGGCAGGGGGGTTGGAACTGGATGATCTTTAAGGTCCCTTCCAACCCAAACCATTCTATGATTCTATGACATTAGCCTCATGCATGTATATCCAACTAGGGCTGTAAAGCAGTCAGGATGCAGGCACTTTCAGCAGCGTAACTAAAGACAGTAATAGTCTTGGAGCAAGTTTCAAGTTTCAAATACCAAAATTGAGTTAGACAGCTTAAATATAAAAAGCACAACCTTTTTCAGCAATATTTTTATTTTAAAATTTCAGTAGAGGAACAGATTTTGCTTAAACTAAAAAAAAAAAAAAAAAATCAAACAATTTTTTTCCCAAACTTATCATTTTTAAGTAGAGATAGGACCATCTGCCCACTTATGCCAGCTGGGTGTCTGGCCATGAATGCCTGATATTTCATGACAAATGGAGTAGTTATCAATGGTTTATTATTTATTTATTTACTTTAAAAAAATCAATCCACAGTTGGTTAATTTGCATAGTCTGCAATCCCACCTTTGCCCCTTGGTATATTTTCAATGCACCTGAAGAGTCTGGCTGTTGTGCTGGCCTCCAGTTCAAAGCCCAATGAAGTCCCACCTCTTCCAGTGGAACTCTAAGCAAATGCCACCCTGGGAACCACAATGCAGTTTTCAAAAGAACACAAATGTTCATTTATCAAAATAATAATAATATCAACTGCTATTTCAGTGCTTTATTTAGATATTATATTTAAGTGGCTAATCAGAAGTAATAGCTTGTTTTTAAATACAAATGGCTTCTTATTTACATAAATAGGGCTTATTTTACTTCTCCTGCCAGTTTTGGCTTCCTTGCTAGCCATCACAGACTGTATTGGCAACCACAGTACCTCCACTGGTCTTGCCAGCTTAAGTGAAAATAATCTGATCTTTATTTTTAAATAGCAGTTTAATATTGTTGAGGTATACAAGATTGATTTGAAAATTTAGGTTTTATTCCAATTTTTTCTCAGACTGGTCTTTCCCACACAGCTTGGAGTTTCACAGCTTAGTTTCATTGTCATGTTCACTGATTGCAACTTGATCTCATTGCTGCTGTTCATCGGCACGTTGGTGGTACAGTCACTGGAATTGTAAAAATTAAAGATTTCATCCTTGCCAATGCAGAATTGCTATTTATTTAGTTTGGGGCCTATTTTAATTTTGACTCATTTGGAGACTTTATTCAATACACTAAGGGTTTGCTTTAACAGGGACACTCAGGAAAGTTAATCCAAAGTAATTAAAACAGTGAATTTAAAGTGGATTAGTTAAACCACATTAAACCTCAGTGTGGACTGGGGTTTAATGTGGTTTAACTAATCCACTTTAAATTCATACCTTTAGTTAATTTGGATTAATTTTCCTGAGTGTCTCTGTTTAGACAAGCCCTAAAGCCCCAATCCTGTAAACAATTTATGCACACGAGTATTTGTATGTGATGCACTTAATTAGCCTCGATTCAGGAAAACACTTAAGCCCTGCTGAAATCAATGGAACTTAAGTGTCAATGGATGGTTTTGCCTGAACTGGGACCAAAGGCACCACATGCAAAAACGTTGCCCTAGACACTCATATTCACAGGGATCACTGTGTATTTTTGGATACTCTTAGCAGGAAGTTTTCCTGATAACCAGTTTCTTTTCTTTCCACCCTTCTGCATTAAATTTTGGAATAGCCTTGCTCCTTTCTAACCAGTTTCATCATCTTTCTGGGCACTGATCTACCAGCTACGTGGTACAACAGATTACGCTGATATGGCTCTGCTGATACACCATGTGTTTCAGGATCAGGAGGTTGGTTTCTTTACACCTTTCAGAGGAAGTCTCACCTATGGCAAATTTTAGCTAAGCGAGTCTGGAGTATGTGGTTCTTTTCATTCTTCTCAACAGTAGTTCACCAGTCTCTATTCCTCTTTCTCACTCGTCTTTGCTTGATTCCTTTAAAAAAATTCACATCACATTAAGCAGTGCCCCTTTGTCAAACTTAAGCAATTAATTTCATAATCTTGAACATAACTGTCAGGATGTCAAGCTATGTATTTTACTAAGAAAGCATGAGCTGTTTAGTCTTCTACTGGAAGAAGGCTCTGTATTTTGATGAGGTATTTGAAGTGTAAATAGTAACAGGTGAATTAGACTAAATCCTAACACTTAACATACAGGTTCACCGAGAGCCCATCTAGACTCCACTAAAACCAAGAATTTTAAAATTATTGAAGACCCATTTCATTTAAAATGCAAATGCCTATAGCCAAGCCCTATTGTAGTTCAGAAACAAAACTTTTTTATCTTTTTCCTTCTGTGATATGGATGTAGACAAGAAGACTTAGATGGAGAATGAAAAGGATAGAACAAAATTCCAGTTGAGGTTTTTCTTATGATTGGTAAATATTTTAAAAAGAATGTACAAAACCAGAACATCAGAGTGAATTAGTGATTATTTACAATGGAAACTCCAAGCTGTCAATAATGTCAAACAGAGTGTACTGGAAGAAAGTTCCTCAAGTTTAAAATTTACATAACTTTGTTTTTAAAGGGTGTGTATAGAACACATCTGATTGTTGGGTCCAGAAACACTAGAAGCACTCTACAAGTATTTCTTAGTTTCTCCGTGAGAATACAGTTGATGATACAGAAGGGAGTTTCTTTAGACTCATGGGAGAAGCTGCAATCATTAAAACCTTCCTGAAAGTTTCCCAGACTCCTGAGATTGAAAAATGTCCTGGATTCCAGATGAAGTATGAAATCCAAACAAGATACCGTTGTAAATTAAAATACAATTAATGTGTGTATGCATAGTTATATATTTGTATATGCACACAATCCTATGTGTACAAGCACTCAATTAAATCCATGTGTGTAATTCACAGAAATATGTATTAAAAATATGTGGAAATATTTATATTCTGTTTGCATGTACAAGTTAACTAAGCCAAAAAGTCAAAATTTTTTACTTTACATTTTATTAAACTGACAAATCTATATCATACTCTTTCAAAATAGTTAAAATACTGCTAACTAGTTCATCTGCATGTAATAGCTTTACTCTATTGTTGATAACCAAATTGGACATCCCCCCGGAAAGGACCGGAAACTAGAATGTATTTCCAGACACTTTACCAGATGAGACCTGGGAGGACTGAATACAGAAAGTCAGTATTTTCCACTTTTCTTACTGTTATATTGGCTTCTACCATCACAGGTGTGCAAGCAATGTATGCATTTTGTGCTATGGACACCACTTACATCTGAAGTGTTAAGAACATGTATAAAACTAAGCTAGACTACAACTAACTAGCAATGTAATGAAATACAAAACAAGATTTTTCACCATTCGAATGTACAGTCAAGCAAAATTTAAAAAATATTTCTAACTCTAAGAATATCCCAGTCCACACCCAATATAAGAAGACAAATAGGAACATGTAACCACAAACATTATTTTCTTCACTTATACCAAGCTTTACTTGTGACTCGGCAGTACAACTTAGTTTGAACATAAACTGAGACGGCATAAACAGTATGTTCATAATCCCCCATAATCTTGCAAATACAGAAATTAATGATATTTGGTATCTGTTTTTCCATTTATTGTTGTGTAAGTAAATGGATTCATTCCCTTACAATGTTTTAATTTTGGGGTGGAACCTCCATTCATGCTTAAATTGTCATTTTAAGTGTTACGATGAGCCTAACAATTGATTGCCAATGAAACAAGAATAAACTACTTTTGGCAGATTCTGCTGTTGTTTTTCCTGCTGGCTTTTGTTCTAGCTTTTATTTTCAATGAGAAAATTTTGATATTGAGAATACTGAGAGGGCCAATCTTTTAAGACATCCCCTAAGTGCACACACAATTACATATCCTATGCTCATATAATTACTCCAGTAGTTATTTAGCCAACTCACAATTGCCTGATTTGAGTACACAGTGGGAGGACGTGCCAAAGGCAGGTGCATACTTTTTTTTTTTAAAGTAGCACAAATCCACAGGTTTATAGAAAGAAGGTTTTGATACTTTCAGTAAAATTTGTATTTAGTAAATCGTGCCTACACACCTGTATCTTCAACATACAGTATGCTGTAATTCTTTACACTGCTGTTTCATCTCCTGAGCACATGCTCCTTTTGCATATGTTCTTGTATAAAATGCACTGTACTCCAAAGGCAGAAAATATGCATTTACATATATTTATGGTGGATAGGTCAGTGTGATATATGCAGACTGACTGCAGATGGCTGTATGATTTCTAAATCAAATCTGTGCCCTGTATGGAACAAAATTATCATTTCATCACTGAGCTCTTTGAAGTATTCAAAGCATGATATTACTAGGTAAGAATTAGATGCTTGACTGCTTGGCTTTTTTTAATATCAAGATCTGCTCCAACATAGAATAAGTATGAGGAGAGACAAAAAGAAAATCATGATTCCAAACAGAAAATGAAACAGTCTGATTGAAATTAACGTATATATGGACATGCAAGGAAATTCTCATGTCTTAGTTATTTTGTCATACACTTTTTTCTTTTAAGTCTACTAACTTTTAACTTTAAATGTCTCCTTCTACTTTAAACAATCTGTTGTAGCAAGAACTTTAAATGCATTGCTGTGTAACACTTATCATCAGCAGGCCTGAACCTACTTTGGTCTCTCTTTTCTTCATTAAACATCTGTGAATCAAAAACATCTGTAGACTGGCATGGAGTAAAGACTTCCTTTCTCTTTGGCAAAACCACATAGATGGGCTGATTATCTCATCCTGAAAGGCCCAAAAGGCAAAAAAAGTTCCTTTCTGTGAATCAGGGGAATTATAAGAAATGGCTTCAGATATTAGATACAATACATTCACCATGTAACTATTACTAAACTTAATAAGTCATATTCCTGTTCCACATTTTGAGGTATATCTTGGATTGACCATCTTCCTGTGTTGCCCTGAAGCATGATCAAACAGCCAAATGGTGCCAGTTTTAGACTCATTTTTCCAAGACTTGGGTTAAAATAATAATTGTGCTTCAGCTAGCATGGATGATGAAGTATGTCTCTAGTTTGTCCTTTCATTCTTGTACTGGAGGTCCCAAAGAAAAGTTTGGATATCTAGTGCATTATCAGGCATAATTATAAATTAATACAATTGTAGCAAAGAACAACATAGGACACAGAGCGCTTCATGTTCAAATGGTTGTAAAAATGTATACATTGCAGTTTTTCCTGCAAGTAAAATGAACTCTCCAGTAACTAGTGGTTCTCTACAACAGTTCACATTCCGGCAAGATTTTTAATGAAGAAAGGGACGATGCCAAGCAAATGGAAGCTTTACCGGATTTCCCAAAACTTAAGAAAGTGAATCTTTTTGATTAAGCTGATCTCAAATGCATGTCAGCGATTCATGTCTGCCTTGCAAATTTCTGTTTTGTCTCAGGTGAACTTCTACCACTTCCTAGGAAAACGCGCTCAGAGGGATCATTCCCCCCCGGCAGTGAGGAAGCCCAGCGCTGTCCGGACGCAGCCCTGGCCCCAGCAAGCACAGCCCGGCACCCTTCATTTCTAC
>NW_010310187.1:0-282 GCF_000700745.2 Antrostomus carolinensis | reverse complement strand
TAATTTTCCCCACCCAGCCAAACCCCGGCCAGCCAGTTCCGGGGAGCCATGAACCGGATTCACGTTAAACTACCCGATTTTATGCTGCTTCCCCCTCACCCCGCCTTGCCTGGTTGGTAACTACACTCTGCGCACGGTTTAGGTAAATAAAGGCGCCTCGAGCGTCCTGAGAGAGTAAAAGGCCCCGAACAAACGGAAAACCTCCCGATTTCGAGAAATTCCAGCGCCCTCCCGCCGAGTTGCGCAACAACCCGCGACGGGAGAGGCCTCGTCCCCGCCCTC
>NW_010310186.1:0-1528 GCF_000700745.2 Antrostomus carolinensis | reverse complement strand
TCCAAGGTCTTTTCCAACCAGGAGATTCTATTCTGAAAAACATGCAGACCATCCTTACATAGGTTTCCTTTCCCAGAGACTTTTGAGCAAAGTTACCAAGACATTTTGCTCTCAAGCCCTGTATTCATCCCTGTGCCTTGCAATGCAAAAGTCTGGCCACCCAACAAAACCTGCAGAAATACCTGTATCTTTGCCAGCTATCAACTGCCTGTCAAAAAACTCAGAAGAGCAAGCCCAAAGCCTGCAAGACCCTTACAAAGCTTTGCTTGGTAAGGGGTGGATGTAGCTACAGGTTCAGATGCTGGCTGCACAGCGTTTGTAATATCTGAGTTGCAATGGTGGGTCCCTGTTCCCACCACCCACAGATCCATTTCTTGCTCTTTATTGTCTCTGGTGCCAACGTCGTGGCAGGCAGTGCCAGGCTGCCCAGCACCATGTGAGGATCATTCGTTCTTCTCAGCGAGGCGGCTGCCATGTGTTTTATAAGCTGCTGGGAGCGGAGGGCAGCTGTCCTGCTGGGCCCCCGGAGACCTGCCGAGCTCTCCTGGGATTTCCTCACAGTGGATGCTCCAATCATGAAAAGCACCAGAGGCTTTGTTTGCCTTTTCTTTTCCCAGTGTTTCTATTCATAGAATCATAGAATCACAGAATGGTTTGGGTTGGAAGGGACCTTAAAGATCATCCAGTTCCAACCCTCCTGCGATCAGCAGGGACACCTTCCACTAGACCAGGTTGCTCAAAGCCTCATCCAACCTGGCCTTAAACACTTCCAGGGAGGAGCATCCACAACTTCCCTGGGCAACCTGTTCCAGTGTCTCACCCCCCTCACAGTGAAGAACTTCTTCCTAATATCTAATCTAAACCTCCCCTCTTTCAGCTTAAACCCATTTCCCCTTGTTCTGTCACTAACTGCCCTTATGAAAAGTCCCTCCCCAGGTTTCTTGTAGCCCCTTCAGGTACTGGAAGGCCGCTATAAGATCTCCCCGGAGCCTTCTCTTCTCCAGGCTGAACAGCCCCAACTCTTTCAGCCTGTCTCTTCACTTTAACCAACTCAAGACAGTCAGGCAGTTTCTTTTTTGGGGGAAAAAAGAAGTTTCACTTGATCTTTATGATCTTTTGAATGTATAAAGGTAAATAATTATTGTTGACTGTTAATTATTCATCCATAAAACCATTCACCCAACAGCATTTTAAGAAAGCTAACATGCTAACAGGGTAAAACCACAGCGTAAAATGGACAACAGGGAAAGGTGCTTTTTTAAAACAGTGTATTCTTTTATTATCAATGAATCTGCTGCAGGTTTATTCAGGGAAAGCAGTTGTTCTGCTCATCGTCTTTCAGCTGAGCCTCTCTATGAATAAAATGTGGTTCAGGAAAATCATTTTTTCTGCTCTTCGTCTTTCAGCGGAGCCTCTCTATGAATAAAATGTGGTTGTGGTTGAATTAATGTAATTCGGTTCACTAATTTTACAAAGCAAGCTGCTGCAGACACAGCAGAGGGACTCACACCCGGGTGCCGAGGCCGGG
>NW_010310185.1:26943-47463 GCF_000700745.2 Antrostomus carolinensis | reverse complement strand
GGGGGAAGGGGGAGAACTTTTTAATCCCTTTGTGTTTCCAGAGGGGATGTGGGTGGATCAGTTCTCCTTTCAGTAATACGAATCTAGAAAAAAGGTATTTCTTGTTACAGATGAATAGGGTGCATTGCTGTAGCTTTGTTCTTTAAGCTGTGCAGGGTGTGTGGTTTCTTGCATGTTCTTACGGTCTTCTAGGAGGCGTAGTAAGAAGCGCAACTCAAACCCAGTTATGTGGTAAAAAATCTGATTTCATTGATTTTATCTATGTACTGAGAATGAAATGGAAAAAAAAATGTGCAATCAGTAAAGAAGCAGCAGTTCTTATCAGCAAGTAAGGCTCAAAGATGTATTCTGCTTTTTGCAGAATATCATACTGTAGTTTCAGACAAGTTAGACTGCCTATATCCTTATCCTTTCTTTCTCAATGAATCCCTGAATGAACCTGCCCAATCTCCATTTTGGAGCATCCTCCAGCATAGTCCTTATGCTATCAGATAATGCAATGAAATCTCTGAAGTACAAGGTTTGACATCATAGAGAGTATATTCTTCCTGAGTATTAGTCTGAAAGATTCATATACCTGAATTCTACCTTTTATTCATTAGGTCTGCTTCTATTTCTCTAGCAAATATTTCTTGGAGCCCACCATTTCTGCCAGTTCCACTGAAATGTTTGCTTGCAAGCCAGGGCTCTGCATCTGTTAACAGATCAGACACAGTCAGGAGACTCGCTTTAACCAGCAGCGGCATGATTCAGGTCCTCATCAGCTATGTGCTGAAAATAAACAGTAAAAGTTTACTTGGTTGTGACTGTGCTGAAGTAGTCTGTATTCATGTTCTGTAGGTTTTGCAAAAGAAAACTGATTTGTTAAACTGTAAAATGGAGCTGATAGTGATCGATAACCAGACCTGGAAGTTCTGCAGAAATGTAAAACTTAGTTTAGAAGCAGAGCAGGTATTTTCTTCTAGGTATGTTTCACAATGTACGGGCTTTTTGAATGGCTTTTAAATACTTTAAATGCTGTGTCTGTTTCCGCATTATAAGATGACCTGCCAACTCCTTCCAGAACCACACTTAAAGGAGACTAAATGAAAGCTTTGCAGTGAAGTTTTTAGTTTGAACTCCATATATAGATTTAGTAAACCATAATTTCAGAAAGTCTTAAATTACCCAAGTCTGAAGTCTAAACTTGTGGTAACTAGCAAGTTACTTAGAATCTGTCCCTAACAACTTTCTGCAATGGATCAGAGCTTTAAAAAGCAATTTGGTGCAGTAGAGCATCTTTCTACTGAAGAGATTTTTGGGAGCTGGAGCCTGAGCTTTGTAATACCTTGTTGTAGGTGTCCCTGAATCTGTGCTTCACAGTTCAGCAGCCCGTGCCAGTCTGCAGCAGCGTGCAGAGGAGCAGCACTGTCGCATACGTGCGCAGGGTGACAGTTCTGTGCCCCAACAATGACTTTTAAGCCTCTTACCAGTCTGTGTACAGAGCGCTGTGGTCCATGGCTGGCTCTCCTTATGCTAAAAAGCGTTGAACAGCAGGATAATAGGATAACGCTGCTTGTGCATGCTTGATTTGAGTTCAGCCAGTTATCTGAAATTGGAGATGCTTAAGTTACAAAGAAAAAATATAGCTAAACACAACAAGAAGCAGATTCCCTCACTAATATATAAATTCTCTATATTAAAGACCTACTCATTGAGCCTTATAGTTTTTTAATAATAACTTTTTTCCAATTTGTAAAGCTGAATTTTAAATATGGCTTTAAAAAAGTATATTGTCAGTTCCTTGAAGCAGACCAGATAGCATGCTGTTCCAAGTACAGGCAGTGCCCATAGAATTTCCCTAATAAACAAAATGTAAAACAGTTACTTCTGGAGATAATTTGTCTCTGTAAAACCTCTTAAATGCACGTCAGCTTCCATTGCATCCTGTAGTAGTACCGGATAAAAAACCTTTAGCTTAGATTGAGATAGTTGGGCGTAACTTTGTATTCTTTATGTGCTTCCTTTCAGTTTGTTTCTCTAAATTGCTTTTTTTGTTATAATATCAATTAACTATTAAAGACAACTAGAAGTGAACCAGAGTACTTGCCTTACAAAACTCCTTCTTACAGTTACATATTAACGTCTTTGTCCTCTGCTGCATTACACACACCCTTTTCTGCACTGGTATTTCTTTCCAAGCTGAGGTAACCTGAATGGGTTTCTTGGGTGACTGTGCAATCACTTGGCTGTGTTTTAGCTCTGTGGCCATACATGTACGCAGGGTGTGGAGGGGAGCAAGGAACCGATTCCTTTCTGAACTGGTACTACTTGTATGTATGGCTTGGCTGCCCAGTGCCCCGGCTGCCTTCTGCTGCCTGCACCTTCCTCTTGGGAATGAGATGAGAGAGAGCTTTCCAGTAACAAGAAAAATGAAAGCAGCACTGGTAGTTTATCCAGAAGAGGAGGAAGGTACAGAGGGTGTTCGGGTCTTCCTGTGGTGCAGGGTGCAGGCAAGCCAGAGCCCTGCTGAGGGGAGCCCTTGCTGGGGGCTGTGTGGTCTGCAAACCTCCAGATGCTCCTTTCGTGGTACTCTATCAAGGGCCACCTCTTACTTGTAGGATAAGTTCAAAAAGCCTCAGCAGTATGTGCAGATAGGCAATTGCTGCTGCTTCATACTTCTCTGCAGTAACAGTTTGAATGCAAAGAGGGTCTTCCAAGTACTCGCCTCCTTGTTCTGCCACCAACGCTTGTGATCAGTGTGATGAACTCTGCTTTCTGAAGAGCAACTTTTGTAATAAGCTTCAAAATATCTTGGAGAGATCTGTATGTAATACCTTGTCTTTGCTAATGGCCAAGGGGAGGCAGGGAGGTGAAGTGCTCAGGCAGAAGCTGGCAGCCTGCCCGCGTTGCAGGCTGAGCCTGGGCACAGCTTGCTCCTCTGGGCTGTCCCATGGACCTTCCCGGACTGTACCGGCTTTGCTGTCTCTCCTTCTGCTCCAGAGTGTATCATTTTGGATGCTGAACCAGCCTGAATTTCTGCACAGAAATCCCTGCGCCAGCTCAGGAAAACAGCCATAAACCAGGCTGGGGCTCTGTCGGACAAACTTCCCCAGCTAACTTCAGGTGCTGCTCTAGGACTTGACAGCTGTAGTCTTCCTGAAGGTTCAGTCCTGCTCTGTGGGCCTTTCAGTCCAGCTGCAAACTCGTCTCAACTCTTCTCACAGTAGCTCACTGCGCCAGCCCATGCTTGTCGGCTCCCTCTCTGGTGCATTTGCACAGGGGCAGGGCAGAAGCCATCAAAGTCCCCCAGACTGATGCCAACCCTTCAATAAGGTTGTGGTCAATGTATTGGAACAACTTGGTTTTTAATGGACAGGAAAGAGGCAGAAAACCAGTGGGGTGTGCCATGCATCACATTATGGCTTGCAGGCTAAATTTTGTTATGACCTTCTCATTAAAATGCCATTTGAGTTTTGCTTTGGAAATGTCTGCATTAATAATGAGTAACTCAACTTAGAGCTGATTTACAGGCAGAATTTAATTTTGAATCAAAGCGATTTAAAAGGTGATTTTAATCACAGTTTAAATCAGCAAAATCCTTTATTTAAATAACTTATATTAACTCTCATTATAAATATACAGATTTTTAGTAAGTTTCTTGAAGCAAACTAGATTCTAATTGAAAAACAGCTATTAAAGGATGTTAGCTTGCAATTAGCTGAAGCTTTTGTCCAAAACATTATCTAGGTGATGTTTTATTTCACAAACTTTATTTAGGTAGCTAGTGTAATATAGTCCTATATACTCATGCAAATTCTTGACTTTTATTTTAAGAACGGTGAAGAACATATTCTGACTTGATACTAGTTGCACTTACATAGAGGAATTCAAAATTGATTCAAACATACAAGCCGTCTATAAGACAAACAGAGCTTAAGATGTGCTGGATTGGGAAGAATTCTTAATGCGTGCTTTTGCATTTGAAAGCAGTTTAACTAAACCAAATCCTCTGAGATTTTTGGAACAGATTTTTTTCTCCTTCTCAAAGCTTATGTTTACTTAGAATGGTAGAGGAAAACAGGCTTCACAGTCCATCAGTTTCTGATCTTTATAGCCACTGTTGGTTGAACTGAAGTAATTAAATAGGTTGAAATGAGGAAAAGAACCTTTTTGACAAGTGTATGCTTTTAGCACTTGCAAAGTTTTGATATATTTGCTTGCGAGTGATTTGTGGCAAGCTAATGGCGCAACCCATCTGTACAATATGCACTACGTGATTACTGCCATCAAGCTTTAGGAGGTCTATATGGAGGGCTATAAAATACTGAGTGGCATAGAAGAGATGAATGGGGATTGTTTGCTGTCCTTTTCCTTAAAAAATTCAAAGTATCAAGCTTGTGAGAGCCACTTTGAAAGCAAAAGAAGGCAATTCTTCATGAAGTGAGTAGCAGAACTGGGGAGCTGTCTGCTGCAGACTCTGGAAGACTGCTGTCTTTATAAGGCTGGGCTGACCAGTTTAGCTGGTTTTCTACTATTTCAGTTTCTATTATTTTTAAAAACTTTGACAAACAATATTTTGCCTGAATCTTCAAACTTGTGTGTACTTAATAAACAAATCTGAAATATGTAATATTTAAAGATGGGTTTTTTTTCTTTCTTTCTTTTTAAGTTCAAACCTGCCCAGATTAAGATAAACATCTGATTTGGCTGCAGAAGAGAAGACCCGGAGAATAAAGTCCTGCAATGTTTTAACTGTGACATACCAGGAAATATGGGATATCCTATCATGCATCTCTTGTGCCTGGTGTGGACTGGGGCAGGAGCACTGAGGATACAGCTGCATGGCTCTGTCACAAGCCCTCAGCTCCCCTGAGGCCAGGCTAGTTCTGCTGGGAGGACTTAAAATACAGTTGAAGGTATGAAGTAAACCATTGTCTGGAAGGACCCTGGTGTGACAAGTGCTTTTTGTACATGGGCTGGTACAGACAGCCAAGTACTACATCTCTGCTCTGAAGGACTAGGACAAAAACTAACTCCAGTTTAAGTACCGCTTTGGTGCAGCTTCCATTTGGACATCTCCAGAGTCTGCCCTGTGACCCTGAGACCTCAGCTGGATGCTCTTCTACTCCCTTCTCCCTTACACCTCAAGACATCTCTTTTAAAATAATCTGTTATTTGAGCTCTGCTATGTGACAGTGAGTGTTTGTAGTGTGATTATTTTGGTGGAGAACTATGGATGTCTGATTTTTTTTGTTTGTTTGTTTTTTGGAGAGGTGTGAGCAGTGGGGAGATACTACTTCAAATGAGGATGGGATCTCAATAAGATGAAGTATTTAGATTAAGCTCATAGTTGATATTTTGGATCTTTATGCTCGTTCTCCAGATGAGATGCAAAAAGTGTCTGCAGATCTCTTTACTCTTCTGTCACTGCAAGTAAAAGATTAATCTGTTGAGATGATTACATAGTAAGATACAACATGTTCAGAAAACTTTCTCTATAATTTTCACAGATTTTTTTGGTTTTGTTATTTTCGATGCCATTCTTGCCCAAAATGCTGCTTCTATTTGCAGGCATTTCGGCTGTTCTCTAAAAGCTTCATGTCAAGCTCATCAAGTTCTGTACTGCCTTGGTGGGTAAGAGCAGAGCCATCTCAGCTGGGCAGAGTTCCCAGCGCTCTGCTGCTTGAGTAGCTGTTGTCTGTAATTCCTCAGGGACTTCTGGTCGCTTACAGACTTCATTTGACTTTTGAATACTTCCTAGGTGAGAATGGGGAATGCACTGACTGCCCAGCTCTACCACAGAGCCCTGAACAGGGAGCGGTAGGCTTTGAATTCCAGTTGACTCCTAATGGAGGCTCAGAGTTGCTGAGGCTTTTTTATTTTTAGATGAAAGGATACTCTGTAATATTTCAGCACAAAGGGCGACTTACTTGTTTCCTTTCACTTCTTGTCCTTAAGTGAATGTTCTTAGCTCTGACTCTGTGCTTGAATTTCATGCTTTAAGTATTATATTCTTTTATAAAAGAAGTGGCTGCCTAAGTTCTTGAGGGTAATAAAATGGAAAACAATGTGAAGTGGCCTGCTTTCACACTGACTACTAGATGTGGGGTGGGAACTGAGGGGAAAAAAAGGCCCACGAGTTAGTTCAGTAAAATGAAATATTAAAAAAAAAATCACTTTGAAAATATTAATCATGGAATAGTGCAAGTTGATTTAAAATTATATAATGCAAATGTTGCATGAGAGAAATAGCACAAGTAGTATAACTTAAATGACAGAAGATGAACCTTCCTTTTTATCTTTAAACTCAGAAGGAGGCTTTAATATAAATGTGGCTTGTTAGCCAGCCTGCTGGGGATTGCTTAATTTGCTTCCCAGGCCTTGGAGAGATGCGATATAACTGTTAAGTAACCACAAGGCAATAATAAACTTAGCAAACCTGATCTTTATCTGTGATCAATTTTATCTGCAGAGGTGAAAAGCTTATGCTTTTTTTTTTATATCTTTCAGCCTGTAACCACTTCTTCTAGGTTTCTTTTCTTTTCAGCCCCACTCAGTCTGTCACTCTGGCACTGGTGACGGCTAGAGACTCACAAGGAGCTTTACAAAAGCTGTTGGTGTTGCTGCCGCTCCTGCAGCTTTGTATCCCGATACTTCCTCCTCTCTGCCCTTAGAGTCAGGCACAGGTTTGCCGCTCTGTATAATATCTGATGTGATTAGGATCTTGTGCCATGGTTGAGTTCGTAAGTTTTGCTAAAACTATACAATATTTACTGATGCAGTCATTATTCAGATACTGACAGTGAATGTGAGGGCTGGTGATGCTCAGACACAAACTCTCCCCATGAGGCTGAGAGACCTTGCATGAGATCTGGTCACTATGAGTAATTGCTGTCAGATCTGCCTGTGTAAATGATTTTGAGTTCAGTTTGGTTCGTAATAAAGGCAGTAAAATTGCCAAGGCAGCTGACATTGACCTCACCAAGTAGCTGAAGTGTGATGTAATCTGGAACACAGGCTCCCCCTTCCATCATGTTTAATAGCCCTGTGTCCAAAATAGTGCTGAATGGGTATAAGAAAAAACCCAGTGCTACTGCTCTTGCTGGGGCTCGCTTTATCCTGTGGTTGAGTAGGGAACTGTGTTTTGGTTTTGAAGATAATAGGACTGTGTGGTGCTCACAGGGCTCTGGAGCAATAAAATAATCCCTGGCTTGAGAGTAGTCAAATATATAGAATATATTAGTTGCTTAAATCCTGTAGCAGTAAGTAATGGGCATGTATATATATGCCTGTAGCATCTTATCTACATACATTTTTACATTTGTTAATAGATAATTGAAAAAACAAAAAAATATCTTTTCCAGTAATAGGTCTTTTATTGCTTAGTCAGTAAAATGGAAGAGGTATGATTTATGCTTCCCATGTCCTGACTGGATACATTGAGAAATGGAAATAATGATGGGGCTGTGGCTCAAACATGGGATTTCAAAGCAAGAATGGCTTGGCTGTTGCTCAGATTTTCTTTGTGACCTTCAGAAAGTCTCTTTTAACCTCTTAACTTCCACTTTGTTGCCTGTACAGTATGACTGCTAGTGTAAAGGGACTGTGCTGGGGTTTTGTAAGCAGGTAAGTCTTTTAAAAATTCCTGGTTCATCCAGGTGTCACACACTGCAGTCCTCCAGTGGACAGAATATCTTCTTCTGTATTAACTCTGTACAATACGAAATTTTACTTAAGGCCTCCAAATATATACCCCCGTGTCCCTGTCAGCTCCTGCCCTGCCCCGCCCTCACCCCACAAAAAAAAAAAAAGCTGTTAGTTACGGTGATTGAAGCAAGGACCAATAGTTGACTTTTAATCCTTCTTTCTTTTTTCCCTTCCACCCTTCCTAGGATGCAGGGGCTTTAATCCAGGATGAATGAATGCTACTATGATAAGCGCATGGACTTTTTCTATAACAAGACAAACACTGACACAGTAGATGAGTGGACAGGGCCAAAGCTTATCGTTGTTCTGTGTTTTGGGACATTTTTCTGCCTCTTCATTTTCATTTCAAACTCATTGGTCATAGCAGCTGTGGTCAAGAACAAGAGGTTTCATTTTCCCTTTTACTATCTCCTGGCCAATTTAGCTGCTGCAGACTTTTTTGCTGGAATTGCCTATGTCTTCTTGATGTTCAACACTGGCCCAGTGTCTAAGACATTAACTGTTAACCGCTGGTTTTTGCGTCAGGGTCTTCTGGACACCAGCCTAACAGCTTCCCTGGTGAATCTCCTCGTCATAGCTGTTGAGCGGCACATGTCAATAATGCGGATGAAGATCCACAGTAACCTCACGAAGAAGAGAGTCACCTTTTTAATTATATCAATTTGGGCCATTGCTATTTTCATGGGTGCTGTTCCTACCCTGGGTTGGAACTGCCTCTGTGACATTACTGCCTGCTCATCCCTGGCGCCCATCTACAGCAGAAGCTACCTGGTGTTCTGGAGTGTCTTAAACTTGGTTGTCTTCTTCATTATGGTGGTGGTTTACATAAGAATCTACATGTACGTCCAGAGGAAAACTAATGTTTTGTCGTCGCACACTAGTGGATCCATTAGCCGTAGGAGAACCCCTGTGAAGCTTATGAAGACTGTTATGACTCTCTTAGGTAAGAGACTGGAAACCACGGTGTGCAAGGCTGGCAGTGCCAATGAATGGATTTGTGGGTTGGTTTGGTTTTTCTTTTTTCTTAAAAAAAAAAACAACAACAACAAAAAAAAACCCAACAAACCAACCAAACAAAAAAACCCCAACCCCCTAAGCCAAACCAGAGAAAAAAGACTCAACAAACTTTTAAGTGCTAGAGGCATTTAGACTTCTGTCTGCTTTAGATAGTGAAGTAAGTGTTGCACCATGCAGAAATGCAAAGTAGAGGACTGGTCAACGTGTAGAAGCAAAGTGTATTTTGTAGGCAGTTTGTTACAAAATGCAAATTATCTTCAGATTTCCTTTTGGGTGGTGAGAGGGGAATTCGAAATCACTTTGGAGGAAGGCTTGTGAAGATTCACAACTACCTAGTAGAACATTTTCAAAATAATGTTCTATAATATCTGTACAAGGCCATGAACCCTCTGGCTGGATGTGGATAGTTTTCTTTGTGCTTCTTCCTCTTGGCTCTTCTCTGAACACACTAATCTCTTCCCCCTGGAAATGCACCTTTCCTAGGGAAAGGAGAGTGTGCTCAGTGGGTCTGTGACTTTGACAGAGATTTGCTTTGCAAGGGGAGAATTCACTTTAATTCTGTGAAGATTCCATAGTGCAAAATACTTTCAGATGGTGATACAGTATGGCCTTGGATCTCTAGATCATAACATGAGATTTGACTTGGATTCTGCCCTGAAGCCACTATTGATATTTGGGCAGCTCAGATCACTTCATCAGCTAGTTGTGATGTAGCTGCTTGTTAAATTAGAGATGCACAGCACGAATGATTGATCATTGGAACAAAATACTAGCTGTAGCAGTCAATTTTCCCCAGGAAGACTTAAATCTGACAGATGTTTTCTGGAAGCCAGGGATCATGTGAGTGTGGCTTGTGCAGTTTGCTGCGGGTAGAACTGGGGGGGGACACCAGGACACTTGTGAAGTGTCCATAAATACGGCTTTACTGCTCTGACAATTGTTCTGATGCTGTATGAGCCAGCACAAGAAAGCTGTTTTTGGGAAAGCTGGTGTCTGTGTATACCTGGGACACAGCTGTGTTGTACTGCAGCATGGTAGTACTAGAGAGCTCTGGAGAAAAGTGTCTCTTTCCATGGAGATGGCAGTTGCCATGGTAGGAAGTTCAGACTGAGGACACTTTCTTCCCCTTGCAGTCTATGGATGCTGTTCTTACACTCTGGTATCTGGTTCTCTTTCAATTTATTTATTTATTCTGAAGTAATAGTGCCATAGTATGCAACACCTCTGTCTACCAAATGATGTTTTAAACTACTTTAGAAGCTGACATCAATTAAACTATAGTGCTTGGCCTTGGAAGAGAAAGTGGACTGATGGTTCAAGCAAGTACAAGGTTCTCACTTATGCTCCTTTGTCTTCTGAAGTTGGCTTGTCCACTGCCACAGCCTTCCCCATCTAAATCCCTCCCCAGTTGTCCTTTCTTTTCCCCCTTGATTTTATGGCAACTATAGAGAGACAATGTGGTGGTTGTTCCTGTCCCCCTCTTGACTTGTAGGGGCAAGATTCGATCTTTTGCTCTGCCTGAAGCTCTCGTGCAGTGAAACTTAAACCATCCACCTGGAAGGAGAAAATCCCTGCAGAAAAACTCTGAATTGCTCCAACTATGATCCTACCCTAATTGTATAAGCATCCAGTAGACTGTAGTTAACTGCTGCATTGGAAAGAGACAAAAAGAAAAGCACTTTTAAAAAGCAGTTCTCTGAGCATTTCTATTGAAGGCAGAACTGCAGGCTGCTTTCTGGGAAGTCACATAAAAATAAATCATCATGCCTGGCCTTGTCTAATTTACTTGTATATAGTTAATATAGTTAATATTACTTTGGTTTTGTATAAGCTAAAGCTGGAGGGTGCTGAGTGAATGTTGGAATAGGGTCGTTAGCTCTCGGTGCCACCCATGCGTGTTTGCAGGTCAGAGCAAAGAGGTGGTCTGTGCGCTGGGGAGGGGGCCCAGCTGGCTGATGGAGGGGGGAGGTGGAAGGACAGTGATGGTGGCTGCCATTTGCTAATCCCTCACTGTCCTTTAGCCTGTGGCAGGTCTTCAGTGCTCACCACGGCTGTGCTGCTCTGTGGAAATAAACCCCACTTTAAATTTAATTTTCAACTTACTCTTTCTTTTACGAGGGAGATGGGCTTTAGGACTATGGGCTGAATTAAAGATCAGCATTAGCTTTCTCTTACTTACAGAATATGGCTTTTCAGCCATCAGATTAAGCTATAATTCAGGCAAAGTATTTAAAGATATTGTATGCTGGGCCAGGCAAATTTAACTTAGAAAGCTTGAGTGCTACTTTACAGATCATAATTTTGTATATTTACTTTGTCAGTCAGAAACAAAACCAAAGCAGTGCCTGCTTCCAAAGAATTTGAATTAGTGTGTGTATTGCTGGGTGCAAGATCTACCCCAAACTTCTGTGTCAGAGGAAGTGTGTCTCAGCATATTCCTTCATATCAGTTCTCCAAATTTTGACTCTGAGAGGCTTTTTATAAATATTTATTTCTAGTAATGAGAACTGATTTTTTAAAAACAGTTTGAAATGTACATTCCTGGTCAAGTCATTCAAGCGTACTGTACAAAATCTGTTAGAAACTTAAAGTGTGTTTTCTGGGCTTTCCAGTTACCAAAGGAGTCACCAAGTGACCAAAGCAATTCTCCCAAAATTCTTCTTAGATCCACTGATGAATGACCTACAGCTATAGGCAGCATGTGGATTTTTCCCAAGGCAGTTATTTTTTCATGGCTTCTTCCAAAATACCAGAAAATGCTTTGGAGTACATATCTGATATGGTCTTCACTAAAAGTGATTCCAAGGTGCTCTGTTGCTGAATGAAGCATGATGAGAATCAGAGCTCTTGTTAATGTGCTCTGTTGGTTTCCTGGGTGGTTCAGGACAAAATCCTGCTGCCCCACTGCTGTGGGGAAGGAAGATGCATGTAGCTGGGGGCTGCTCCTCCCGTCTGCCTCCACCTCACTTCCTGAGGAGGCTGGGCATGTGGCAGGCTGCCCCTTCAGCAAAAGATGGCTGTCCTCTCTGGCTGATCTCGTCCTGTGCTCCTGCAGTTAAGAGTTGGGGGAATCTGGGTTTTAGTGTGACTTCATGGATTCATGGTGATTATAGCTGCAGGTGGCTCTTTGTACCACACTTTGGGCTTGGATGGTCCCTTCCAGAAGCTGGGACTTGGGTCCCTTTCGTCTACCTTTTTATACCATAAACCCTAAAATGGTCCATCACAGGATAGGAGCAAGGCTTGCCTTTGGCATGCTAAGCTGTAGGAAGTTGTCTGCTTGAATCTGGAAGATGTGAAACGTGAAAAAAGGGACTAAAAATAATAGAATCATGGACTGGTTTGGATTGGAAGGGACCTTAAAGACTATTTGATTCCAACCCCCCTGCCATGACCAGGGACACCTTCCACTAGACCAGGTTGCTCAAAGCCTCATCCAACCTGGCCTCGAACACTTCAGGGAGGGGGCATCCACAGCTTCTCTGGGCAACCTAGGCCAGTGCCTCACCACCCTCACAGGAAAGAATTTCTTCCTAATATCTAATATAAATCTGCCCTCTTCCAGTTTAAAGCCAATAAAAAAATCCTCTTAGACTGACCTTGTGTCATAGTCCTAGCTGAGCCTGTGACTGTAGCTTTGAAGAAAGGTGACCGCAGGTGTGCTGGGTACATGATTTTCAGGTGGTGTGTATGTGGGAGCTCATCTGAACTTAGCAGTGAGATTACTGCTGAAATAGCAGCTTTGGGGCAGATGACTTTCAGTTTCAGTGAATTTATAGTTTAATTGGTAACTTGCTGTTTTAACAATGTGCACATGTGGCAAAGGCAACTGGAAGCTACTGCACTCTTTTTTTTTTCTCAATGTTGGTGTGCTCAGGGACAACTTTGTGCAGAGTTTTATGGCATGATGCTGCCAGAGCATCAGAAGTTGTTCCAGGTACACTGGACTTCATTTTCGAACAAAGATGATATAATCCACAAGAAAATCCATGTTTAAATCTGATGAAAAATCCTCAAACTAACCTTGAGGCATTGTGACACTCGATCTGCTGTAATCTGGGGGGAAGACTCAGAGCTGTTCTGATCCATGTTGCAGCCAGGCTGTATTTCACGTCAATTCTGTGCATTTTAGAGGGTGCCAGAAATTAAATTCTTTTTGGAGTGTGGCACTTTGTCAGAGAGAGAAGCTCCTATGGGATAAAAAACTCTGCAAACAAGAAAATCACCAAAGGAGCAAGACAAAGGTATATATTTATGCTTAACCACGGTTCCCTCTGAAAGCTCTGTGGTCAAAATAGCAAAATCCAAGCAAGTCTGTGAGTCTGAGCCATGCATTAAGTTCATCTCTGCAGTGCTGAGAGCAGGGTGTAAATCACTTGTGTTGTCTCCATCCCCAGCAAAATGTATTTCTGATGGAGTCAAAGGAACAGCCCCGTGAAAGCACTAGCAAGTAACTCTGACACTGTCACTGCGCTGCCCCTTGTCCTTGTCTTCAGTCATGGGGCGGGGGAAACATGCAGAGAAGTGTCTGCAGATGTCTTTTATCTTCTCTTACTTTTGCCACTGAAACCTTTTATATAGGGATATATCCTAATTGTTCATGGACTAATCCTGCCTGCGATCTTGGGTTTTTGTTTAAAGGAGAGATTTCTGTGTCTTTTGTTAAATGAGGCTTTGGGATCTGTTTCCTCTCCTGCTGACTTCCATGAAAGCAGGGTTGGATGTTGCACGCTTTGTGGTACAAGTGGTCAAAATGCTTTCAGTGCTTATTCTAAGGAGGGTTTATTACAGTCTTAATTTCTGCGTAGAGCTGGTGTATTGGCAACTTTGCCAGTGACCCTTGGTGGTCAGCAAAAGCTCTCTGTCCAAACGCTTACTGAGACACTCAGCTAGACACAGTATTGTTGTCTGGGTGGTCTGGTTCCAGTGCTTGTTAAAATGGATGGGATTTGCTGGTGAACCCCAGGGCAATAAATCAGTGTGGTTTTTTTCTCCATTGCAGGCTCTGAGAGAGAGTTGGTGTCACAACTGCTTACTCAGCACAATGGAGCCAAACTAGTGTGTAATAGAGACTAACCAGAGAAAACAAGTGTTGTGGTAGCAGCTTACTGCTCCTGAAGCCAGTGGGCAATGGAAGAATGTTACTGATGTTAACCAGTATCTCAAAATTAACTCTGTGAAATTGGTACTTAGCATCACAAAAATCTTGGTACAGCAGAGCAAAAAATGCAGATTCTGAAGGAGGTGGTCTCTTGCGTTTCTGTTCTGTACAATATCAGTTGGGTGAGTTTTGTCTGGACTCCAGGAGCATAGATTTGCAGCACGATCCGTGGTACCTTGTCCTGGATTTTTCAGCAATCCCAATGCTACTAAATCACATTAATTCACTTTGCGTACCATTACAGCCTGCCCATCAGGTGGGCGCAGCATCCACTGAAATCCCCGATGGGGTGAAGTGCCCAGCGGTGCGGAAGGCAGCCGGGGTGCACAGCACAGCCCATGGGGTGCTGGAGGTGCCACCGAGCTGGGGCTCTGGTGCTGCCTTGGTCCTGCCGTGAGCCAGGCTGCCCTCCCACTGCTGGCTTGCACAGCTCAGGTATGGCTGTACCAAGACGAGCTGGCCTTGCTCTCCCTACCAGTATTGTTGAACAGACACCAACACCCCCAGGAGAGCTTTTTAATATGTAGCTGCTAGTAACCTTATTTGTTTGATTGTTTTTTCTAAGCCCCCAAAAAAGGGGAAACTCTGCTGTTATAAATGATTGGAATTTCCTCAGTACGTTGTTCAAACTGTGACTGTTGTGTGCAGAGTTGTAATTTTCTATTTCTGTATGTCAGACAGCAATTGTGGCTTGTGCTAAGTTGGTATTATTGTGCATATGGCTACTCCTTCCTTGGGCTGGAGGCCAGGGCTGGCAGGCTGCGGTGCTGGGGAGGGCAGACGGGGCAGTTCAGGGCCCCTCCCAAGCTTGTGGCCAGGGGCTGCGTTTGGTTGTGATGTTCCCCCTCCCCACCACTCCTGCCCACTCCCCTGCCTTCATGGTGGGGATGTGCAGTAACACGCTAAGATGCAAACGTGATATTGAACTTCCTTCTAAGCTGTGGTTTTTATGCTTACTTCATGCTGTCTTCACTCTAATATCTCTTCTCCCTTATTCCTCCTTTTTTCTTTTTCCTTTTTTTTTTTTTTTTTTGAGGAGTGGGAGAGGAGTGTGTTGTCCTACTTTTGTCTCTTTCAGCTTTTATTATCACCTTGTGTCTCACTTCTTCCTCTCAGGGACTGTTGTTGTTCCTGCCTCACAGCTGAAACGCGAGGAGAGCTCTGCTGCTCCTGGGCTTGTCCTGCATTTTCTTGCTATGTTTTGGGGAAATGCCTCTCTTGCAGCATTTTCTTGCTTCTTCCTTGTTACTTCTTGTTACTTCCTTACTACACTCTTACTTACTCATCCTTTTTGTCTTTTTTCTTTTTTTCTTTTTATTCTGTTCTCTGCTTCCTTTCTTTGCCCTGACTGCTACATCCTTGGGTTCATCTTCGCTAACTCATCTATTTGTTTCTTTCTCTCTTTTCATTTACAACTGAATTTGTTTCTTTGTTTCCAAGTTGTTGGGTCTTGTTGTTGGTTCCCAGCATGCACAGCCCTGGAGGGAGCAGTGGAGAGAAGTGGGCTGCTGCTCCAGCCAGGGAGCCAGCAGTGCCTGTGTGTTGCAGGCAACGGTGTGCATCCTACACTGGCTGTGAGATTTCCAGCCAGGACATGTTTAAATTTTGTGACTCGTGTTTTATGAATTGGGCAGTGTCCATAGCTCTGCAGAGCCAGCTGTAGTGTGACAGATGCGTCTCTTCTTTGAATTGTATTGTGGCAATGGTGGGAGTGGGCCACCTGGTATCTTCTCCTCCAGCATATGAGAAAATCTCTGTTCAGAGTGCCAGTTCTCTGCTTGTTAATGCTTTGGAGCTCTTGTTTATTTATCAGCGTGGACAAATCACTGTTGTGATGACCTTTCCCCACTTTTTTTTGAACTGATGCTGTCAGTAGCTGGATTCCTGCTCCCTGCAGCCTTCTGAGAGCTGCCCTGACTCGTGCTCAGGGCTTGGCAGAGAAGTTGTAGTAAATATAATTTTGCTACCATCATTAGAATTTTGTCTTCCACTTTTATAATTTTTGTGTAGAATTTTTATGAACCGAGTAATCTTGTAAGATGCAGCCCTCCCCCCCCCCAACTTCCCTCGTAACAAAAATCTTCTTTTTTTTTTTTTTTTTTTTTTCTCCTTTATTTCTAGGTGCCTTTGTTGTCTGCTGGACCCCTGGCTTGGTTGTCTTACTGCTCGATGGTCTGAACTGCACCTACTGTGGGATTCAGAATGTTAAAAGGTGGTTTCTTCTCCTGGCCCTGCTAAACTCTGTCATGAATCCAATAATTTATTCATACAAAGATGATGAGATGTGGGGTACCATGAAAAGGATGCTTTGCTGCTCCTCTGAGGATAAGAGCCAGGACAGACGTTCATCACGGATCCCCTCGACAGTTCTCTGCAAGAGCACAGATACCTCAGGGCACTACATTGAAGATGGCATTATTCAGGGGACAATTTCTGGAAAAGGAGATCTTGGAGACAAAGGAAACTCCTGAGCTATTCAAGGGACTGACTTGGCTGAAAAAGGAGAGGGGGAAGGGAGAGTTTTTGTAAGAGAAGATTGACTGGCAAAGCTAGTAAACAATATATCCACTTTGTTCCAGAGCCTAAACTCCAGTGTTAACAAAAGTTCTTATAAATAATTGCCTGATGGAAAAACACTTTGTAATGAAGAAAACTTTCTGTGCTGCTGTCTTTCTCCTTTTTTTTTCTTTTAAGTACATGAAATTGTTTTTTCATCTGAATGGAATAAACACATCTCAGAGACAACTTGTGCATGGAAACAAAACATAAGCAATGTAGTGAGACCCTCCTTGAGCTCCTGCAGAGAGAATAAACCTGCCTCACTGTGCCGGCTTGGCATTCATTGAGTATTTATGCTTTGAATAGTTTCTGTGCATCTTGAGGAGGTTTGTAGGCTTGGTTGGACAGAATTGTGACTTGTTTTCTTGGTTTACAAAGTTCATGAAATAGTTCATACTTACATTCTCTCTTCCTCCTCCTTATCTTGCTTTCAAAATAGGTAGTTTGATGGTTTATTAAAGCTATGCCAGAAACCTGGCTGTGATGGGAAGCCCAGACAAGACAGCAGTGTGTGTGAGTATGTCTGACCATGGATTGTCAGGATCTGAGAGTACAGAAAGCACAAAAACCATTATTACTGCCAGAGTGGGATGAATGCTGCAAGGAGATACATTGCACTCTCTGCTGCTGTTGTGTAGGCAGACGTTGAGGGTGGATTAACAGAAGAGCAGTGTGGCTGTGTCTGTTAATGCTCACTTCTTACTTCCCCAGATAACATCAAATGGGTGTGCTCACCCCTCTTTAACTGCTCTGTCACTGAGAGAAATGAAATCCAAAACTCTGTTTTAAGAGAGTGAACTTTTAAGGGAAGTTTAAATATACATATATACAGTTCAATCAAGCTATTTAAAATAGAACTTAATTTACAGAAAAAAAAAAAGCCTGAAACCAACCTAAACCCTTACAAGAGTACAGTATGCATTGATTGTCTGACCTTGTCTGGACCACTTTTAACTCCTGATTTGCAAGCAGATCTTACTGGAAGATACTTGGGGAAGATGCCATGAAACAGCAAGCAATGAAGGGCTTTCAGCATTGTCACTAATCAAGTCTAGTGTTTTTGACTTATGGAGTATGCTGTAATGGAGGATCCAGCAATTTAAAGCCCTAGGGTAAAGTTTTTAAATTTAAACTTTTAAATTAAAAATTGGAAAGTAGATTTCTGAGTACTCAAAAAACCCTGGCTCCTGCTGTCTAGTTTCAAAAGCAGTGAGCTCCCTGATACCTGTCTTAATTTCAGGGGGAGTTACCTGTGTTGTGTCCTAGAGAAAGTCTGATCTCTGGTATTAAAGCAGGTGACCACGACCAGAAGTTGCTTTGGAAAGTTTTGACCGCTTGGAATTGTTGGAGAACACCACCAAGAGCTTATTGTATAAGGCTGAAAGATAAAGATCAGCTGTGGTTTGGGCAAATTCTTCTTTTGGTGCAACTTGCATGTGGATATCTGGACTGTGTTGGTCAAAGCAGAACCAGTACTTGGCTCCAAGGCCAGGTTGCAGTTTTGTAGAGGGCACTGGGAAATTTCACAGCAGGTCTTAGCTTATGAATATAGCAAGTGTCTCTTCAGAGAGCTCTCCCGTAACACAAGTTACCTTGTAGGGATATGGCCTAACGTTTCAGGGTGGATGCTGTATTTGAGTAACGCTAAAAAGGTTTACACGTGTGTTTTGCCATTATAATGCAATGTTCTTGTGCAAATACTACTTCATTAGTTTGGTGTTTTGAAAAATAAGTAAAGTGGTGCTTTCTAGAGCCGGTGGCATTGCAAAGGCATAGCATGCAAGCATTCCTGTCCCTACAGCTACCTGCAGTGCACAGTTTGTATTAACTAGGCTGAAGCTCCGTATACAAAGCTAACAGAAAATAAAATGCTACTTCAAAATAAAATAATTGTTTTGTTTCCTGTTTGTGATTGAATGTTACCTGGCACTACAGTCAGCAGTTAATGGCTGCTATTACTCTTACTTGTTTCCACAGATCCATCCAAGCTAAAACTGATCAAACCACTGATAAAAGTGAAGATGGGGAAACAGAGTTTCATGTTACTGTGGGGTGGTGGGAGGGAAGGAAGGAGGGATGTTTTAATAAAATGTTCATGTTTACTAGCAATACTAGGCAGTGAAATACTTGGCTGAATCAGGCCCTGAAGAGAGCTTGGATGAAGATCTGGAACATGTGCAGCAGTTGGGAGAACACTACATGGCTCCTGCAGAGCTTGGGATTTGGGCTGCAAAGTAACTACATGTGGATGATTTTTCCAGGTAAGCAGGAAAAGGTATCTCCTGTAAAGGACTGTGTTGTTTGTAGAGCACTTCATACAGTGGACTCCTGGTCTGGTTTAAGATCTGAGAGGTATTATCAATCATTCTGCTACAATAAGTGGGAGGATTTGAGGTCTGCATTCATTCTTTCTGTCATCTGATTAAAAAAAGCCAGCAAAACTGACCCCAAAACAAACAAGCCAGCCCCCAAAAGCTTGCAAGCTGGTGCTCTGTGAATGGTATTATCTGCAGGGACGTGCCCTCTATTTTGGCATTATGCTTCCCTCAGAGCTGCTACCTCATTTTCTACTCCTATAGCTTACAATGTGACATGAATGGAACAGGAATCTGATCTTGCATCAAACTTTCCTAGAAACTGCTACAGCAGAGACTGTATAATGTTTCCTATATCAAACTGTCTAAACATCCAGCTACTCGCATAGCAGGGAATTTCTTTTTAACTCCATAAACATTTATCAGAATAGTTTGTCTCAAGGTAAACATTAAAGCACTACTTGTACTTCAGTTAAAAAAAAACAACCAAAACAAAACAAAAAAAAAAACCAAACCAAAAACCCCAACAAAAACCCAAAACAAACGAAGGGCAGTTGGTGAAGGCAAGTTCTACCGTGTTTCCCAGTTGCCTTTTTTACTAATATCTTTCTTACTAGTATCTGTTGGCTTTGCACATGCCTGCTCCTATTTATGTATGCCAGCATACTGATGTGCAAGATCAAATTCATTCTTTTGAGGAAGGCGTTAGGGTGAACACCCACAGAAACCTGAGGATGGTATTTCTTAGGAGGAAGAGGAAGGCAAGGGTAGAGTTACCATCAAGTTGGATAGTGTTAAGGTTTTGCGTGTTTGTGGTGGTGCTGGAGGCCTTTCTGTGTCTGAGAGATCTTGGAGAGCTGCTGTATTGCAGTAAGTAGCAAGCAGATACTTCTAATACATCATCTTCACAGCAGTTATGGTTTGAAAACCCTTGTGATATTCTCGTCTTCCTCTCTCCAGCTGATTGTCTCCCAAACCAAAGTTGCTCTTCCAGTTGATCAGTGGGTCCAGGAAGAAACGCTTCATGGCCTTTCCCAAGGCAAAGATGTATGGTCTTTCCTCTGTGGTTGGCTCTCCCATAAAGCCCATGTGGTCACAATCATTAGAGATGCTTTTCAGAGAATTGTTATTAAAAGCCGGGAACAATGGGGTTTTATTTTACACGATAGATCTTTTGAATCTTTCTGGATAAGCAGCTAGACTGATCATTGTTTAATAACTGTGTGTGTGGGAGAGAAATATTTGTGCTGTCAGCTTGACCTAGGTGGTGTAGGTGATGAGTCCCTCAGGGAGAGCAGCCAAATTGTTACAGTTTAAGTGGCTCTGAAGCATGGCTTCTCCACTGCTTTGGCGCTGCTTTGGAATGATTGCTTTTCCTTGATTTTAGTTTTTTGGTGGGGTTTTTTTGGTTTTTGGGGGGGTTTTTTGTGAGCTTTTTTTTTTTTTTTTGGTTGGGGGATGTTTAGTAATTTCTGCAGACTGGTGAAATACACCTGTATTTGTACATATGACAGTTTATGCATGTATTTGTGAACTGCAATAATTACTACAGCTATGTGACTTGATGGTGCCTTTCTATGATTAGACCTATATTTTATGTATCTTTATACATGTTTAGGTGTTTTGTTTTGTTTTGATTTTTTTAACTTAAAACTTGCTTCCAAGTAGCAGTTAACTATAGCAGCAATACTTCTACTATGATTCTTTCACAGTTTTAGTGAACTCTGTATGAAGATTTTTAAACTGCTGGTCATTGGAAGATGATGGAGGAAGGGTCAT